>NC_052089.1:5236424-5493924 GCF_015852505.1 Tachyglossus aculeatus | reverse complement strand
CAAGATGGGCCTCAGGGGACAATGAAGAGGCGGGATTATTGGATTCTGCCCTGGGATTTCCTCGGTTTCTTGATTGGCTGTTACTTACTCTGGTTCCCAGTCCCCGGAGCAGAGGACTCTGGAAGAGGCTGAGGGGATACTGGACTGGAGCGGGACGTTGTGACCGCCAGAGCCATTAATAAAAATAACGATGGCATTTTCTAAGCGCTTACTACGTGTCAGGCACTGTACTAAGCTCTGAGGTGGATACAAGCAAATTGAGTTGGACGCAGACCTTGTTCCATATGGGGTTCACAGTCTCATGACAAGCAGGAGCAGGTCGGACTTTCACCGGGATACGATGTGGAGCTTTCTTTTACTCTTACCTCTTAAAATTGTCAGTCAGTCAATTGCATTTATTGAATAGTTGCTGTGTGCAGAGCACTGCACTTAAGTGCTTGGGAGCGTACAATATAACAATGAACAGTCACATATCCGGCCCACAAGGAGTTTACAGTCTAGAAGGGAAGACAGACATTGATAGAAATAAATCAATTACAGATATGGACATCAGTGCTCTGGGGCTGGGAGGGGGATGAATAAAGGGAGCAGGTCAGGGTGACGCATAAGGGAGTGGGAGAAGAAGAAAGGAGGGCTTAGTCAGGGAAGGCCTCTTGAAGGAGATGGGCCTTCAGTAAGGCTTTGAAGGAGGGGAGAGCCATTGCCTGTTGGATGGGAAGCAGCGTGGCTCAATGGAAAGAGCACGGGCTTTCGAGTCAGAGGTCATGGGATCAAATCCCAGCTCCACCACTTGTCAGCTGTGTGACTTTGGGCAAGTCACTTCACTTCTCTAGGCCTCAGTTCCCTCATCTGAAAAATGGAGATTAAGACTGTGAGCCCCACGTGGGACAACCTGATCACCTTATAAACTCCCCAGCGCTTAGAACAGTGCTTTGCACATAGTAAATGATTAACAAATGTCATCGTTATTATATGAAGAGAAGCAGCGTGGCCTAGTAGCAAGAGCCTGGGCTCGGGAGTCAGAGGACGTGGGTTCTAATCCCGGCTCCCCAACTTGTCTGCTGTGTGACCTTGGGCAAATCACTTAACTTCTCTGTGCCTCAGTTAACTTCATCTGTAAAACGGGGATTAAGACTGTGAGCCCCACGTGAGACAACCTGACTACCTTGTATCTACCCCAGAGCCTAGAATAATTCTAGGCACATAGTAAATGCTTAATAAATACCATCATTATTATTATGTGAAGAGGGAGGGCGTTCCAGGCCAGAGGAAGGACGTTGGCAATGAGATGTTCATTCATTCATTCATTCATTCATTCAATCGTATTTATTAAGCGCTTACTGTGTGCAGAGCACTGTACTAAGCACTTGGAAAGTACAATTCGGCAACAGAGACAATCTCTTACCAACAGTGGGCTCACAGTCTAGAAGGGGGAGACAGACAACAAAACAAAACAAGTAGACAGGCATCAATAGCATCAAAATAGATGAATAAAATTATAGCTATATACACATCATTAATAGAATAAATAGAAAAATGAATATGTACAAAGATGGAGGTCCAGTGAGAAGGTTGGCATTAGAGGAGTGAAGTGTGTCGGCTGGGAGTATGACGACAGTAGTAGTCATCCCGAGTCCTCAGGCTTCATTTACTCTTACCTCTTAAAATGGGGTATCGGCCCCAGAAACACTCTCCACACCTGTACATGACATCCAGACCTGTGGGAAGTTTAGGTGCGGTTCTTCATGGGATCAGTTCATCCACCACTCTATGGTATTTATTGGGTGCTTACTGCGTGCAGAGCACTGTACTAAATACGTGGGAAAGGATCATATAACAGAGATGGTGGACACGTTCCCTACCCACAAGGAATCAATCAATCGATAGATCTGTGGTCTTTCTTGAGCACTTACTGTGTGCAGAGCACTGTACTAAGCACCTGGAGGGTTCCCATACAGAAGAATTGGTAGACACACTCCCTGCCCATGTCAAGCTTACAGTCTACAAGGCAATGTAGCACGGGGGAAGCAGATGGCCTTGCAGTCAATCAAACAATCAATGGCATTTATTGAGTGTTTACTATGTGCTGAGTTCTGTTCTATCCTTAGGAGAGTATGATACAATCAATCAATCAATCAATCAATCGTATTTATTGAGTGCTTACTGTGTGCAGAGCACTGTACTAAGCACTTGAGAAGTAGAAGTTGTCAACAATACAATAGAATTAGCAGGCCCATTCCTTGCTCACAATCAGTGGCTTGAATGAATCAATTACATTTACTGAGCACTTACTATGTGCAAAACTCTGTACTGACATTTGAGAGAGTACCATACAATAGAATTAGCAGACTTTCCTTCCCACAATCAATCAATCAATCAATGGTACTTACTGAGCAGCGTGGCTTAGTGGAAAGAGCACGGTCTTGGAAATCAGAGGATGTGGATTCTAATCACGGCTCTGCCACTTACCAGATGTGTGACTTTGGACAAGTAACTCCACTTCTCTGTGCCTCAGTCACCACATCTGTAAAATGGGGATGAATAGTGTGAGCCTCACATGGGACAAACTGATAACTCTGTACCTACCCCAGCGCTTAGAATGGTGTTTGGCATGTAGTAAGCGCTTAACAAATACCATTACTATTATTATTATTATTATTATTATTGAGTTCTTACTATGTGCAGAGAACTCTACTAAGCACTTACTTTCATTTATTCATTTTTTCATTCAATCGTACTTAATGAGCGCTTACCGTGTGCAAAGTACTGTACTAAGAGCTCGGGATAGGTCGACGTAACATTAAACAGACACATTCTCTGCCCACAATGAGTTTACGGTCTAGAGGGGATGACAGACATTATTATGAATAAATAAAGAAATTACAGATATGGACATAAACACTGTGGGGCTGGGAGAGGAAACGAATAAAGTAAGACCTGGCTGGTCTTACTCTGTGCCAAGCACTGTGATCATGGGGATAATAATAATAAAACTGATAATTGTGATATTTGTTAAGTGCTTACTCTGTGCTTACTGTTAAGTGCTTACTTGGGTCGCATTTAGTCCCTGTCCCAACGTGGGCCTCATAGTCTTAATCCTCAATTTTACAGATGAAGTGACTAAGGCACAGAGAAGTCAAGCGATTTGCACCAGGACATACAGCAGACATTTGGCAGAGTCAGGATTAAAACTCAGGTCCTTCTGGTTCCGAGGCCTGGTATCTATCGACTAGGCTATGCTGCTTTTCAGTGTGGCATAATGGATACTTCCTGAGCACTTATTGTTTACAGAGACCTATACTAAGCAGTTTGGAGAGTAGAATCGGTATGGTACACACAATTCCTGCTCTTGAACTGCTTACAATTTGCAGTGGACTGTATGAAGTGCTTGGAAACTAAAACTCAATCTCTGGCCACACTCTACAAAACATTGGTATTTGTAAGCACTTACTACCTATCAACCACTGTTCCTAGTGCTGGGGAAAATTCGAGATAATCAGGTCAGACGCGGTCCCTGTCCCACGTAGAGCTCGCAATTTGAGGGAGAATAGATATTTAATCTCCATTTCATAGATGCGGGAACGGAGGCACAGAGAAGTGAAGTAACTTACCCAAGGTCACCCAGCAGGCAAGTCTCCTTTGCAAGCTCCTCTTCCCCTTCCCATCCCCTTACTGTAAGGTTTCCTCAAGGGTCAGTTCTTTGTCCCCTTCTGTTCTCTATCTACACTCACTCCTTTGGTGAAGTCATTTGCTCCCACAGCTTCAACTATTCATTCATTCATTCATTCAATCCTATTTATTGAGCTCTTACTGTGTACAGAGCAGTGTACTAAGCGCTTGGGAAGTACAAGTTGGCAACATATAGAGACGGTAACTACCCAACAACGGGCTCACAGTCTAGAAGGGGGAGACAGACAACAAAACAAAAGAAGTGGTCAGGTGTCAAGTCATCAGAATAAATAGAGGTAAAGTTAGATGCACATCATTGACAAAATAAATAGAATAGTAAATAAGTACAAATAAAATAAATAGAGTAATAAATCTGTACAAACATATATACAGGTGCTGTGGGAAGGTGTGGAAGGTCCCACAGCTCCTGTATATATGTTTGTACAGATTTATTACTCTATTTATGGTGGCGGGGGGCGGGGGGATGGGGAGGGGGAGAGGAAAAAGGGGGCTCAGTCTGGGAAGGCCTCCTGGAGGAGGTGAGCTCTCAGTAGGACTTTGAAGGGAGGAAGGGAGCTCGCTAGGCGGATGTGTAGAGAGAGGGCATTCCAGGCCAGGGGGAGGACTTGGGCCGGGGGTCGAGGCGGGACAGGTGAGAACGAGGCACAATGAAAAGGTTAGCAGCAGAGGAGCGGAGGGTGCAGGCTGGGCTGTAGAAGGACAGAAGGGCGGTGAGGTGGGAGGGGGCGAGGTGATGGAGACCTTGAAGCCGAGAGTGAGGAGTTTTTGCCTAATGTGTAGGTTGACTGATAGCCACTGGAGATTTTTGAGGAGGGGAGTAACATGCCCCGATTGTTTCTGCACAAAGTTGATCCGGGCAGCAGCGTGAAGTATAGAACTGAAGTGGGGAGAAACAGGATGATGGGAGATCAGAGAGGAGGCTGATGCAGTAATCCAGTTGGGATAGGATGAGAGATTGAACCAGCAGGGTAGCAGTTTGGATGGAGAGGAAAGGGCGGATCTTGGCGATGTTGTGGAGGCGAGCCGGGCAGGTTTTGGTGACAGATTGTATGTGAGGGGTCAACGAGAGAGCAGAGTCGAGGATGACACCAAGGTTGCGGGCTTGTGAGACAGGAAGGATGGTAGTGCCATCTACAGTGAAGGGAAAGTCATGGAGAGGGCAGGGTTTGTGAGGGAAGATAAGGAGTTCAGTCCAACTATCATATCTATGCTGATGACACCCAGACCTACATCTCTGCCCCTGCTGTCACTCCCTCCCTCCAGTCTCCTATCTCCTCCTGCCTTCAGGACATCTCCATCTGGACGTCTGCCCGCCATCTAAAACTCAATATGTCCAGGACTGAGCCCCTTATCTTCCCTTCCAAACCCTGTCCTCTCCCTGACTTTCCTGTCAGTTTAGACGGCACTACCATCCTTCCCGTCTGACAAGCCCGTAACCCTTGTGTCTTCCTCGACTCTGCTCTCTCATTCAACCCACACATCCAATCCGTCACCAAAACCTACCTGGCTCGCTCCCACAACATCGCCAAGATCCGCCCTTTCCTCTCCAACCAAACCGCTACCTTTCTGGTTCAATCTCTCATCCTATCCTGACTGGATTACTGCATCGGTCTCCTCTCTAATCTCCCATACTACTGTCTCTCCCCGCTTCAGTCTATACTTTACTCAGTTGCCCGGATTATCTTTGTACAGAAAAGCTCTGGGCATGTCACTACCCTCCTTAAAAATTTCCAGTGGTTGCCTGTCAACCTATGAATCAAGCAAAAACTCCTCACTCTCGGCTTTAAGGCTCTCCATCACCTCGGCCCCTCCTACCTCACCTCCCTTCTCTCCTTCTACAGCCCAGCCCGCACCCTCAACTCCTCTGCCGCTGACCACGTCACTATGTCTCGTTCACGTCTGTCTCTCCGTCGACCCCCGGGCCACGTCATTCCCCTGGCCTGGAATGCCCTCCCCCCACACATCAGACAAGCTAGCTCTCTTCCTCCCTTCAAAGCCCTACTGAGAGCTCACCTTCTCCGTGAGGACTTCCCAGACTGATCCCCCTTTTTCCTCTCCTCCTCCCCACCCCCCTCACTCTTTCCTACCTCCTTCCCCTCCCCACAATACTTGTATATATTTGTACAGATTTATGACTCTATTTATTTTACCTGTACATATTAACTATTCTATTTATTTTGTTAATTCATTCATTCAATCATATTTAGTGAGCGCTTACTGTGTGCAGAGCACTGTACTAAGCGCTTGGGAAGTACAAGTTAGTAACATATAGAGTTGGTCCCTACCCAATAGCGGGCTCACAGTATAGAAGGGGGAGACAGACAACAAAACAACACGTATTAACAAAATAAAATAAATAGAATAGTAAATATGTACAAGTAAAATAAATGGAGTAATAAATCTGTACAAACATATGTACAGATACTGTGGGGAGGGGAAGGAGGTAGCGCGGGGGGGATGGGGAGGGGGATGGGGGAGAGGAAGGAGGGGGTTCAGTCTGATATGCTTCAGTCTGATAGGCATATAGTTATAATTCTATTTGTTCTGACGATTTTGACACCTATATGCATGTTTTGCTTTGTTGTCTGTCTCCCCCTTCTAGACTGTGAGCCCGTTGTTGGGTATGGACCATCTCTTTATTTTGCCGACTTGTACTTCCCAAGTGCTTAGTACAGTGTTCAGCACACAGTAAGCGCTTAGTAAATGCGATTGAATGAATGAATGAATGGTGGAGCTGGGATTAGACCCCAGGCCTTCTGATCCGTGCTCTTTCCACTGGTCCTAGTTGTCTCAGTCTAATAGCTGCAGTGGATGTAATGAGTAGTAAAACACATTAAATTTAATAATTTTATCTTTCACAAACAGTTCAGAGGGTCAGTGAAATGACACCAAGAAGGGGCAGTGACCTCTGGCCAACAAGTCTGTGGTAAGGCCAGTTTCTCCATTCTGCAGGTCCAAATACTGGGGAGACCCTTCTGCCAACTCTCTGCTTTTTAAACTTTTTATGGTGTTTAAGTGCTGACTGTGTGCCAGGCACTGTACTGAGCACCAGGCTACATACAAGCTACATCGGGTTGGACACAGTCCCTGTCCCAAATGGGGATAACAAGCTTAAACCCCATTTCATAGATGAGGTAACTGAGGCAGAGAGAAATTAAGTGACTTGTCCCGGGTCACACAGCAGACAAGTGGCAGAGTTGGGATTAGAACCCATGGCCTTCCAACTCTCTGGCCTGAGTTCTATCCACTAGGCCAGAGAGTTGCGAGTTGGAGTTGGAAGTGGGAGTTAGAGAAGCAGCGTGGCTCAGTGAAAAGAGCCCGAGCTTTGGAGTCAGTGGTAATGGGTTCAAACCCCGGCTACGCCAATTGTCAGCTGTGTGACTTTAGGCAAGTCACTTCTCTGTGCCTCAGTTACTTCATCTGTAAAATGGGGATTGACTGTGAGCCCCCTGTGGGACAACCTGATCACCTTGTAACCTCCCGAGCGCTTAGAACAGTGCTTTGCACATAGTAAGAGCTTCATAAATACCATCATTATTATTATTATTATTATTATTAGGCCATGCTGCTTCTGCTTGTAGGAGGAATGGAGCTAGAGGAGACTGAGGAGGATGAAGAGAATCAGGGTTGGCATATGGAAAGGAAGGGGATAATGAGGTCAGAGAGAATCAGATAGGATGTGTCATCACCTTAACTTTATTCCTCTCCTTCTACTAGTTTGTTCTCATGTCCATGACCCGATAAGACAGAAGATGTTTGGAGTCGTGGAGGCGCCGGTCAAAAGCAGTGATGGCGACGATGAGTTGATTCTTCATCAGGTCCGCCAGGTAGACCATGAGGAACATTGCGCCATGGTCCATCTCCAGCGACCGGACCTCCGAGAATATCAGCAGGAGGTATTCTGTCACTCCAGTCAAGTTGACCATCTCTTGGAGAACACTTCCTTTGGCGAAAAGAAGGAATTTGCTTCAGACCAAAGGTGTCCAGTGACGGGGTCAGGACGTAGGTGTTCCTTTTATTGCTATCCTAACAATTACTTTGGGATTTATTAAATGCTGATTATGTCAGTGCACTATGATAAGTGCTGGGGTAGATTATCTGCTAGTCCGAGAGGCAGAAGGGTGACCTAGTGGAAAGGGCACGGATTCGTTAGTCAGTAGATTTGGGTGGGTTCTGATCTCTGCCCTGCTAGTGGCCTAAGACCTTGGGCAAGTCACTTATTCCCTTGGTGTCTAGGTTTTCTTGTCTGTAAAATGGAGAGGTTTTATCTGCTTTCCCCTCGTGTTGGCCTGAAAGCCCCATATGGGTCAGTGGGGGTGCCCTATCTGTTTACTCTCAGTCAATCAAATCCTCTGGCCTGGACCACCCTCCCTCCTCAAATCCACCAACCTAACACACTTCCCCCCTTCAAAGCCCTACTGAAAGCTCGCCTCCTCCAGAAGGCCTTCTCAGACTAATTCCCCCTTTTTCTCTGCTCCCTCTCCCTTCCCCCCTCCCCACCCCGTAGCATTTGTGTATATATGTACGTATTCATACTAATTCCATTTCTTGTTTTTTAATAGTGTGTATGTATCTATAATTCTATTTATTTATAATGATTCTACTGATGCTTATTTACCTGTTTTGATGCCTGTCTCGCCCCTTCTAGACTGTGAACCCGTTGTGGGCAGGGATTGTCTCTATTTTTTGCTGAACTGTACTTCCCAAGAGCTAGGACAGTGCTCTGCACAGAGTAAGCACTCAATAAAAACGATGGAATGAATGAATGAATGAATTGTATTTCCTGAGCGCCTACTGTGTGCAGATCACTGGACTAAGTGCCATGGAGAGCACAATATCAAAATATAACCGACAAATTCCCTGCCCACAACAAGATTACAATCTGGAGTCTAAAAGCTTACAGTCTCCCGCATCAACTTCAGCATTTGGAATACTCTTTAGCCCATTGTAAGTTCTGAATAAGTGCAAAAATCTCTAGTGGCTACCAATCAATCTGCGCATCAGGCAGAAACTCCTCACCCTTGGCTTCAAGGCTCTCCATCACCTTGCCCCCTCCTACCTCACCTCCCTTCTCTCCTTCTATAGCCCAGCCCGCACCCTCCGCTCCTCTGCTGCTAATCTCCTCACCGTACCTCGTTCTCGCCTGTCCCGCCATCGACCCCCGGCCCATGTCATCCCCCGGGCCTGGAATGCCCTCCCTCTGCCCATCCGCCAAGCTAGCTCTCTTCCTCCCTTCAAGGCCCTACTGAGAGCTCACCTCCTCCAAGAGGCCTTCCCAGACTGAGCCCCTTCCCTCCTCTCCCCCTCGTCCCCTTCTCCATCCCCCCATCTTACCTCTTTCCCTTCCCCACAGCACCTGTATATATTTATATATGTTTGTACATATTTATTACTCTATTTATTTATTTATTTATTTTACTTGTACATATTTATTCTATTTATTTTATTTTGTTAGTATGTTTGGTTTTGTTCTCTGTCTCCCCCTTTTAGACTGTGAGTCCACTGTTGGGCAGGGACTGTCTCTATATGTTGCCAATTTGTACTTCCCAAGCGCTTAGTACAGTGCTCTGCACACAGTAAGTACTCAATAAATACAATTGATGATGATGATGATGATAATGTTATGATGAATCATAACAAGGGCTTGACTTCACCACCACCACACCTTCCGGTCCCTTTCTATCCCAACAGGGCTCTCTGGCTCCTTGCTCTGCCACTCGTCTGCTGTGTGATCTTAGGCAAGTCACTTCACTTCTCTGTGCCTCAGTCACCTCATTCATTCATTCATTCAATCGTATTTACTGAGCACTTACTGTGTGCAGAGCACTGTACTAAGCGCTTGGGAAGTACAAGTTGGCAGCATATAGAGACGGTCCCTACCAAACAGTGGGCTCACAGTCTAGAAGGGGGAGACAGAGAACAAAGCAAAACAAATTAACAAAATAAAATAAATACAATAAATCTGTACAAATAAAATAAATAGAGTAATAAATACGTACAAACATATATACATATATACAGGTACTGTGGGGAGGGGAAGGAGGGAAGGCGGAGGAGTGGGGGGGGAGGAAGGGGAGAGGAAGGAGGGGGCTCAGTCTGGGAAGTCCTCCTGGAGGAGGTGAGCTCTCAGTAGGGCTTTGAAGGGAGGAAGAGAGCTAGCTTGGCGAATGTGCGGAGGGAGGGTATTCCACGCCAGGGGGATGACGTGGGCCGCGGGTCGACGGCGGGACAGGCGAGAACGAGGCAGGGTGAGGAGATTAGCGGCAGAGGAGCCGAGGATGCGGGCTGGGTTGTAGAAGGAGAGAAGAGAGGTGAGGTAGGAGGGGGCGAGGTGATGGAGAGCCTTGAAGCCGAGGGTGAGGAGTTTTTGCCTGATGCGTAGGTTACCTGCTTTGATGCCTGTCTCGTCCCTTCTAGACTGTGAACCCGTTGTGGGCAGGGATTGTCTCTGTTGCTGAACTGTACATCCCAAGCGCTAGCACAGTGCTCTGCACGGAGTAAGCACTCAATAAAAACGATTGAATGAATGAATGATTCTTACTTCTACTCATTCTATTACTAGTACTACTACTACTACTACTACTACTACTACTACTACTACTACTACTACTACTAATAATAATAATAGTATTCGTTGAGCTCTTAATATGTGCCAGGCACTGTTCAAAGCGCTGGGGTAGATACAAGTTATTCAGAGTGTCCTACGTGAGTTTCACGATCTTGACCCCTATTTTACATCATCATCATCATCATCAATCGTATTTATTGAGCGCTTACTATGTGCAGAGCACTGTACTAAGCACTTGGGAAGTACAAATTGGCAACATATAGAGACAGTCCCTAGCCAACAGTGGGCTCACAGTCTAAAAGGGGGAGACAGAGAACAAAACCAAACATACTAACAAAATAAAATAAATAGAATAGATATGTACAAATAAAATAAATAAATGAATAGAGTAATAAATATGTACAAACATATATACATATATACAGGTGCTGTGGGGAAGGGAAGGAGGTAAGATGGGGGGATGGAGAGGGGGGCGAGGGGGAGAGGAAGGAAGGGGCTCAGTCTGGGAAGGCCTCCTGGAGGAGGTGAGCTCTCAGCAGGGACTTGAAGGGAGGAAGAGAGCTAGCTTGGCGGATGGGCAGAGGGAGAGCATTCCAGGCCAGGGGGATGACGTGGGCCTGGGGTCGATGGCGGGACAGGCGAGAACGAGGCACGGTGAAGAGATTAGCGGCAGAGTAGTGGAGGGTGCGGGCTGGAAGGAGAGAAGGGAGGTGAGGTAGGAGGGGGCGAGGTGATGGACAGCCTTGAAGCCCAGGGTGAGGAGTTTCTGCCTGATGCGCAGATTGATTGATAGCCACTGGAGATTTTTGAGGAGGGGAGTAATATGCCCAGAGCGTTTCTGGACAAAGATAATCCGGGCAACAGCATGAAGTATGGATTGAAGTGGGGAGAGACACGAGGATGGGAGATCAGAGAGAAGGCTGATGCAGTAGTCCAGACGGGATAGGATGAGAGCTTGAATGAGCAGGGTAGCAGTTGGGATGGAGAGGAAAGGGCGGATCTTGGCGGATCTTACCTCATCTTTTACAGATGAGGTAACTGAGGCACAGTGAAGTTAAATGACTTGCCCAAGGTCACACAGCAGACAATTTCCCGCATGGAACTCACAGTCTAAACAGGAGGGACAACAGGGGAACTGGGGCCCAGAGAAGTGAAGAAACTTGCCCAAGTTCACCAAGCCAGAAATTGGTACCATACTCAGGTCTTTCCGACTCCCAGATTCGAGCCATGTTGCTTTTTGACCCCTAGCTCAAGCCATTCCACTAGTCTGGAATGCCTCCCCACTACAAATCCATCAAGTCAATCAATCATATTTATTGAGCATGTACTGTGTGCAGAGCACTGAATTAAGCCCTTGGGAGAGTACAGTGTCACACTACAATAGACACATTCCGTGCCCGCAACGAGCTGACAGTCGAGAGGGAGAGACAGACATTGATATTAATAAATTAATTAGTGGTATATGCATCAGTGCTGTGGGACTGAGGGTGGGGTGAATAAAGGGAGCAAATCAGGGTGATGCAGAAGAGAGTGGGAGAAGAGGAAAGGAGAGCTTATTCAGGGAAGGCCTCTTGGATGAGACGGGCCTTCAATAAAGCTTCGATCGGGCGGGGGTGGTTATGTCAAATCACAGCTCTCTTCATCTCTTCAGTGCACTCCTAATATTATCATTTGTTTCCCTTGAATTTCCCACGGTGAACACTTTCTTCTCTCCACAACCTCTCCTCAATCACTCAATCAAAGATATTTACTGAGCGCTTACTATGTGCAGAACACTGTACTAAGAGCTTCGGAGAGTGGAATACAACAGAATTAGCAGAAACGTTCCCTGCTCGTAGGGAGCTCCCGTCTCAGACTTTCCAGGTCAAGCCCGAGCTGGGATTCGCTGGTCTCCCCTGGCTTCGGGTCCCGTCGGCATTCCTCTGACCCCTCCGTGTCCCCCGGATTGTCGGCCAATCTTATAAAAGGGGAGACCTCTAGGAGTCTTCTAAAAGGGGAGACCCCCTCACCTCCGTTCTCTCTTTCACAAAGAGCCGAGAGGCTCTCCAGATGGCGACGTCTTCTTTCTTTCCCAAAGTTCCTGGGTCATCTACACTGTGAGCCCGCTGTTGGGTAGGGACCGTCTCTATATGTTGCCTACTTGTACTTCCCAAGCGGTTAGTACAGTGCTCTGCACACAGTAAGCGCTCAATAAATACGATTGAATGAATGAATGAATCTGTGGGTGATACTCAAGAGAAGGCAAGGGCAAAGCTCTTTCTGTGTGTATCGGGGCCTGGGCTCTCCGAGGTCTTTCAGGCCCTTGGTGGCTTCTTTCTCACAGGAAGACGTCGAGGCGGCCAGCCCAATCTATAAGGACACTGTTTCCTCCTGATTTCCTGGGTCAGTAGCTTTCGCATTCGTCTTGCCTTAATACAACCCAGCCCACACGCTTTGTTCCTCTCATGCCAGCTTACTCACGGTGCCCTGTTCTTTTCTATCTCACCGCCAACCCCTTTCCCACATCCTGTCCCTGGCTTGGAATTCCCCCGCCATGTACACCAGAACACTGCTCTGTCCATCTTTGAAGTCTTATTAAGATCACATCTCTAAGAGGTCTTTCCCGAATGAGTCCTCTTTTTCCTGGCTCTCTCTCCCTTCTGCATCATCTTAGCACTTGGATCTGGGACCTTTGGTGGGGGGGGTCTGATCCTGGCCTCACCCTTACCCCCCAGCATTTCTACACATATATTCAAATTACAGACTATTATGTACATATATCAATGTCTGTCTCCCGCTCCAGACGGTAGGCTTGTTGTGGGTGGGGAACGTGTCTGCCAACTCTGTTGTATTGGATCCTCCCAAAGAGTACAGTGCTCCCTCCCCAACAACTCTTGACCATTGGCTTAAAAACGTCTCACCAGCTTTGCCCATCTCACCCACCATCTCGTTCCATACCACCTACCAGCTTTCCCTATCTCACCCACCATCTTTCTCCATGCCACCCACCATCTCTCTCCATTCCACCCACCCGTTCCCCCACCTCATACTTTTCACTCCTCTTCTCAAGATCACCATCCAACTGAATCTAGTTCTCGCCTGCCAACTCTGACCCTCATCCCTTCTCCAGATCATGCTACTGTTCCCCTAACCCGGAACTCCCTCCTTTCCAATTCCCTTACCTTCAAAATCATCCTAAAGTCCCATCTCCTCTGAGATGTTTTCCTGATTAATTCACCTCACCCCACAATCTAGTCAATGTAACACCTCTCTTACCCGTTATGAGCTCCATTCCTATCCTGAGCATATATGGATCTAACTTTCTATCTATATGTTGGCACCTTGACTTGCACTGCAATTATTTAGTTATTTCCACCTGATCCATTTTACAACTTCCTGCTATATGCTTCTTCTTTATCCTGCTCCCTGTTTTTTATGTTATTTGTTAAGCTCTTACTATGTGTCGAACACTGTTCTAGGTGCTGAGGTAGATACAATTTCGTCATGTCAGACACAGTCTCTGTTCCACATGGGACTCACAGTCTAAGTATTGAATCCCCATTTTACAGTTGAGGAAACTAAGTCACAGAGAAGTGAAATGACAGGGGTTATGTCTTCCCTTTTTTAATGGGTATTCACTAAATTCTTACTATGTTCCAGGCACTGATCTAAGTGCTGGGAAAGATGAAAGCTAATCAGGTTGGACACAGTCCTTGTCCCTCATGCGGCTCACAGTCTAAATTGCTATTTTACAGATGAGGTAATTGAGGAATGGAAAAGTTAACTGATTTGACCAGAGTCACACAGCAGAGAAATGGCAGAGCCGGGATTAAAACCCCACATCCTCTGACTCCTAAGACCTGCTGCCATTAGGCTATGCTGCTTCTTAGTATAGGATATAGTAGTGTATAGATAGATATCTATATCTCTCCCTATCTATACTTACCTCTATATCTATATTTATATCTATCTATCCCTATACCTACTATTCTAGGCTGTCAGCTCCCTATGGAAAGGGAACATATCTGCTAGTTCTCTTGTATTGTGCTCTCCCAAACGCTTAATAGAGTGCTCTGCACACAGTAAGTACTCATTAAATACTCACCATGTTACGGTCTAGGATAGATCAAGGACAATTCAGATTGCTCACACTCCCTCGTCTACACGGGGCTCGTTGTCTAGGAGTGAGGAAAAGCAGGTATTTTGTCCCCAATCTCCAGATAGGGAAATCATGGCTTGGTTCAGTGGAAGGGCTGGAATTAGAACTTCAGTCTCCTAATTAATCAGTCAGTGGTATACATTAAGTGATTACTATGTGCAGAGCAAAATACCAAGGGCTTGGGAGAGTAATAATAATAATTGTGGTATTTGCTAAGTGCTTACTGTGTGCCAAGCACTGTACTAAGCGCTGGGATGCAGACAAACAGATTAGGTTGGACACGGCCCCTGCCCCACATAGGTCTCACATCCCATTACCCCATTTTACCGAGGATGTAACTGAGGCACAGAAAAGTCAAGTGACTTACCCAAGGTCACACAGCAGATGTGTGACAGAGCTGGGATTAGAACTCATGATCTTCTGACTCCTAGGCCACTGCACTATCCACTATGCCGGTTGGTAGACAAGTTCCCTGCTCGCAAGGTGCTCATGGCCTTGAGGTGTAGACAGGCATTAAATTACAGCCCAGCCCGCACACTCCGCTACTCTGCTGCTAACCTCCTCACTGTACCACGTTCTCACTTGTCCCGCCATCGACCCCTGGCCCATGTCCTACATCTGGCCTGGAATGCCCTTCCTCCTCACATCCGCCAAACTAGCTCTTTTCCCCCATTCAAAGCACTACTGAGAGCTCACCCCGTCCAAGAGACCTTCCCAGAAACAGCCCCCTTTCTCCTCTGTTCCTGATCCCCTCCCCCTTGCCCCTACTCCGTCCCTCCACTATACCCCTCTCTCAGCCCACAGCACTTGTATATATGTGCATATTTATTATTCTATTTATTTTGTTAATGATGTGTACATATCTATGATTCTACTTATTTATTTTGATGTTTTTGATGCCTATCTACTTGCTTTGTTTGGTTGTCTGTCTAGATTGTGAGTCCGTTTTTGGGTAGGGATTGTCTCTATCTGTAGCTGAATTGTACCTTCCAAATGCTTAGTCCAGTGCTCTGCACACAGTAAGTGCTCAACAATTACGGTTGAATGAATGAATAAATTATGGAGATGGACATAAGTGCTGTGGGCTGAGGGTGGGGTAAAATAAATCAAGTGCTGAAACGGGACGGATCCAAGTTCACAGGTGATGCAGTTGGAGAAAGAGTAAGGGAAAGAAGTATTTAGCCTGGGAAAGCCTCTTGGAGGAGATGGGATTTTATACCTGGGGAATGTTGGTGAGAAGGCAAGGGGAAGGAGGTGGTGTTCTAGGGAGAGGGAATCTGGGAGCTGGAGACTGGACATATTCCAGAACAGGCCATGGGGTATTGGGGAGGAGGAGGGAGAGGAACCAAATGGCCTTAGACCAAGAGTGAACCCCAGATCAGACTAGGAAGGTTTGGAGACAGAAAGTAATGACTGTAGTGAGGCTGACTGGAATTTCCCCATTTGAGACACACGTTAGTGTGATGGGTCACATGTTCCCCATGGGGCGGTAGCATGGGGCAGGGCCGTTACCCTGCCCATGGGGCCAGGCTCCAGAGATGCCGGCCCCTAGGGAATCCAGCCCCGAACAGGACATAATGAGGCCCCCTCAGCCCAACGTATAGCCCGCCTTCTGGGGGGAATCCCTCAGGAGTGGCGGGGAGTTTTTCCAGAAAGGTCCGGCCTTGCCAAAAGCCCGTCATGTTCCGAGCGAGAGGGAAGAGGAGCAAGGAGCCTTGACATCTCCCGGAGACCCTCCTATGTCCGACGTCCTGGAGCTGAGGGGACAGCGGTGGTTGAAGAACAGCAGAGACCAGCGCCTACTCGTCACAGACTGACCAGTGAGGCTGGGTCGAGGAGAACATGGATGGGAAGTAGTTCACAGGGGGGGCCGGAGGTGACAGAGAACGAGAGAACACTCCCCCATCTCCTTACATCTCCACGCATAACACATTTCTCTCCATTCCCTTGGTGGGTGGCAGGGATGGATGGGGTTTGATCAGTGAAAAATGTTCCGAGAAGAGCAGTCTCCATATCCCTTGACAGAGCTGGTTATTTCTGCTACACATTGGCGTTTATTGAGGCACTACGATGTGCAGAGCACTGTAAAAAAAAAAGCTCTGAAAGAAAAGACTGGATAAGTCCCCGTCCCAAACAGGGGCTCGCAATCTCAAAACATGGGGTGAAATAGAATCCTACAAGTATCTGATTCTTCTTGTTCCTGCTTGGGTGGTGGAAGGCAGAGTGGATCTAGGTGGGTTCGGAGCAATTATGTCAGTTCAGACTCTATACTGGATGGAGCTTCTTGAATAACAATAATAATAATAATAATAATAATAATAATAACAATAACAATAGTAGTATTTGTTAAGTACTTACCATGTGCCAGGCACTTTACTAAGCACTGGGATGGATACAAGAAAATTGGGTTGGACACAGTCCCTATCCCGCTGGGGCTCACCGTCTCAATCCCCATTTTACAGATAAGGGAAATGAGGAACAGAGAAGTGAGGTCACTTGCCCAAGATCACACAGCAGGGAAAGTGGAAGAGCTGGGACTAGAACCCAGGTTGTTTTGAATCCCAGGTCTGTGCTCTATCCACTAGGCCATGCTGCTTCTATAATCTAGAAAATGTGTCTAACACAGGTATATAAGACAAGAACCTGGAGGTTACTCTTTATCTGGGACCTCCCCATTTTCAGCTGGTCTTCTGGTTTGATTCCCTTCTGATTCCCCTCTTGTCTGATTCCTTCGTGTAGGGTTTATTTTTCTTTTCAGTTCTCAGCCTTCCTCTGCCCCTACCTCTGTCCCCAGTTCTCATGGTTCTGAAGCAATTCTGGGTCCCGAGGGTCCTGAGAGAGGAACAATGGCTCTTTCATTCATTCGATCGTATTTATTGAGCTCTTACTGTGTGCAAAACACTGTACTAAGGCTCTAAACCTCATTGGGTATGTGAGAAGGGAGGCTTTTTCTAATGGTATTTGCTAAGCACGTTCTATGTGCCAGGCACTGTATTAAGTGTTGGCATAGATACAAGATACGGACACAAGCTCTCTTCTACCTAGGGTTCATACTCTTAAACCCTATTTTATAGACGAGGTAACTGAGGCAAGAGAAGTCAAGTGACTTGCCTGAGGTCACACAGCAGAAAAGTGGTGGAGCTGGGAATAGCACTCAGGTCCTCTGACTCCCGGGACCATGCTCTTTCCACTACGCTATGCTGTATGTCCATGTGGGAAGGGAATGTTGTTTTGTATTCTGTAAGTGCTTAGTACAATGCTCTGCACAGAGTAAACACTCAATAAATATTTTTGATTGCTTGAATTCACTCATTCACTCAATTGTCTTTATTGTGAGCTGTGTGCAAAACACTTTTCCTTCACCTGTGTATCTGCTATCATTTTATTTCCTGTCACCCCGACCAGATTCTAAACTGCTCCTTTTTCCTGTAGATGGTCTCGGAAATCTCCAGAAAATGTTCATGGTCACCAAGGTGACAGAATTCCTGCTCCTGGGATTCTCAGAGGTCCGGGAGCTGCAGCTGGTCCACGCCGCACTGTTCCTTCTGGTCTACCTGGCGGCCCTGACTGGGAATCTCCTCATTGTCACCGTCACCGACCTCGAACGGCGCCTCCACCCTCCCATGTACTTCTTTCTCAGGAACCTGTCCGTTCTGGACTTCTGCTACATCTCCGTCACCGTCCCCAAATCCATCCACAGCTCCCTTACGGACCATAGATCCATTTCCTTCTTGGGCTGTGCCACCCAGGTCTTCTCGGTGTTTCTGTTTGGTGGTTCAGAGGCGTTCCTCCTCATGGCATTGTCCTACGACCGCTACGCCGTCATCTGCCTCCCCCTGTTCTACAAGGCCATCATGGACCAAGGGGCCTGTGGGAAATTGGTGGTCGCCTCATGGCTTGGCGGGGGGCTATATTCACTGATGATATGCTCTGAGACACTCTCCCTACCCTTCTGCGGGCCCTTCGTGATCCCACTGTTCTTCTGTGATATCGGCTCCGTGGTCCGACTCTCCTGCTCCGAAACGCACCTCGTCATCGATGTTATCATAGTCACCGGGGCCCTTTTGGGCGTCTCCTGCTTTGTCTGCATCATCGTCTCATACATGCGCATCTTCTGGAACCGTGCTGAGGATGCCGGCATCCGAGGGCCGGGCTAACGCCTTCTCCACCTGCCTGCCTCACATTGCTGTAATAACTGTGTTTTTCACCACGGCTTCCTTCTGTACCTTACGTCCACCCTCAGACTCCTCCTCAGCTGTGGACCTGTTAGTGTCTGTGTTCTACACGGTGGTCCTCCCAGCCCTGAACCCCCTAATCTATAGCCTGAGGAACCGGGACGTGAAGGCCGCCCTGGGGAGGGTCCCAGATGGGAGTCATTTCACCCAGGGTAGGAAGTTCCTAATGATGCCTTGATCATTTCGTTTCTCACTCCTTGGATTGATTCTGAGCAAGATTCATCCATTTGGAGAAGCAGTGTTTCCTGGTGGAAAGAGCACGGACAGATCCAGAGGACCTGAGTTCTAATCCTAGCTCTGCCAAGTTTCCACTGTGTTACCTTGGCCAAGTCACTTAGTTTCTCAGGGCTTCAGTTACTCCATCTGTAAAATGGGGATTAAATTCTACTCCCTCCTATTTAGACTGTAACTGGGACAGGGATTATGTCCAACTCCATTATCTTGTATCTACCCCATCCTTCAGTG
Source organism: Tachyglossus aculeatus (assembly GCF_015852505.1). NCBI lineage: Eukaryota > Metazoa > Chordata > Mammalia > Monotremata > Tachyglossidae > Tachyglossus > Tachyglossus aculeatus. Next base: position 5,474,828 of record NC_052089.1, on the reverse strand, counting down.
TGCCCTTTTGGCTTGGTCATTTTTCTCCTCTCACCCCTACAGGCAGGATCAACTGTGCTAAGAGCTTAGTGGTGCTCTGCACACCGTAAGTGCTCAATAAATATGATTGAATGAATTGATCAATCAATGAACTGTATTTATTGAACACTAACTGTGTCTGTGTACTGTATTAAGCACTTAGGAGAGTATAATATAACAGACACATTCCCTCCCAAAGCGAAATTACAGTCTATACAGGGAGACATACATTAATATCAATAAACGTATTACATATAGGTACATATGTGTTCTGGGACTGGGCGGGTGAAAAAGGGAGCAAATCATTGTGATGCCGAAAGGGGTGGGAGAAAAGGAAGTGAGGGCCTAGCTGTGGAAGGCCTCTTCGAGGAGATGTGCCTTACATGTAGTAGTGTATCATATGTGGAGTTGAAGATATACAGTAAGGGTGAGAATTGAGTATCTAAATGATAAGGCAGCCTGCTAGGTTGTCATGACTATGACGTTGTGAGTCAGGGAAGGAGTCTATGAAACAGGATCATAGTAATAATAATAATAAGAATAATGGTATTTATTAAGCGCTTACTATGTGCCAAGCACTGTTCTAAGTACTGGGCTGGATAGAGGGTAATCAGGTTGTCCCAGGCGGGGCTTACAGTCTCAATCCCCATTTTATAGAAGATGTATCTGAGACACAGAGAAGATAAGTGGCTTGCCCAAGGCCATACAGCAGACCAGTGGTGGTGCCGGGATTAGGACCCACGTCCTCTGACTCCCAAGCCCATGCTCTTGCCACTAACTAAGCCATGGTCTCCCTACAGCTGATTGGATGTGCATATCTGACTCCAGCCTTGACATTGAAAGTCAGGTGTAAATAAACCCGAGAGAGAGCTGGGAGCCTGTATCTCCCTGCACATGGATGTCCTTTAACCAACCCAAATTCTCACGGCAACGAAGAAGTTAATGCTATGTGACCTTGGACAAGTCATTTCACTTCTCTGTGCCTCAATTAACTCATCGGTAAAATGGGGATGAAGAATGTGAACCCTTAGTGGGATAGGGACCGTGTCCAACCAGATTCACTTGTAACTATCCTATCGTTTAGAACAATGCTTGGCACATAGGAAGCGCTTAACAAGGACAATAATTATTATTATAATGATAATAATATTAATTGCAATAAATGGATACAGGAGGGGCAGCGGGGCTGGTGGAGAACAGTGGATGGAGCTGTGGGTAGGAGGGTGGGGAGATGTGACGGGGGTGGAAGTTGACAGAAGGAGCGTAGTCTTAGGGCAGGGAGGTTAGCGAGTGGGATCAGGAGTGGGAGGGTTAAAGTGAGGTTTGGAGGAGGAAGAACTGGTACATCCAAACCATTTTAAAATGGCCCACCCACAGCCATGAAGCGGATGAAGCCAGTGGCTCACTGGCAAAAAATAAGATGGACACCTCGTTGTCATTTCCGCAGTTATTCTGGAGGTTCTCACAGTGCGACACACGCCAGTGTGACGGGTCAAAGGGTCCCCAGTGGGGCAGTCACGTGGGGCAGGGCTACTACCCCACCCAAAGTCCCCAGCGGCGCCGGACCCCCGGGAAGCCAGGCCCAAACAGAACATTATGAAGCCCCTCAGCTCAAGTTGTGACCCGTCCCCCTGGGGGAATGGGGAGTCCCACAGGAGCGGCAGGGAGCTTTTCCGGAAAGACCAGGTTTCACCGAGAGACCGACATGCTCCAAGCCGGAAGCCAGAGCAGCCAGGACCCAGCACACCTGCTGGAGATTCTCCTGCAGCCGACGTCCGGGAGCTGAGGGGATGGGGGATGGTTGAAGGACAACAGAGACCAGAGTCCGCTTACTCCAGTCTGACCAGTGAGTCTGGGCCAGAGAGAACACGGATGGGTTGGGGTCTTACAGAGGAGCTTGCAGTGACAGAGATTTAGAATCTCCTCAGGTCTCCATATGCAAAACCGATCTCTCCCGCGGCTTTTCCATGGCACTCCATTCCCTGGATCTACTGGGTGGGTGGTGGGGACAGACGGGGATGAATCGGTGACAAACGTCTGGGTGACCAATCGATCATATTTATTAAGCACTTACTTTGTGGAGAGCACAGTACTAAGTTCTTGGGAGACTAAAATATAAGATTGGCAGACATATTCCCTGCTTGTAAGGAGCTGACAGTCTAGAAGGGGAGACAAACGTTAGTAGAAATACATAAATTATGGATCTATATATAAGTGCTGCGGCGAATAAAGGGGGAAAACTCAAGTGAAGGGCGACAAGGAAGGGAGTGGGAGAAGAGGAAATCAGGATTTGGTCGGGCAAGTCCTCTTGGACGAGTTGTGATTTTAGTATTGCTTTGAAGGTGGTGGGGATAGTGAACGTCTTTCAGATATGAAGAGGGAGGACATTCCAGGCAAGAGACAGGACGCGGACGAGAGGTGGTTAGCGAGAGTGACGAGGTGGAGGTACAGTGAATAACTTGGCATTAGAGGAACGAAGTGTGTGGGCTGGCTTGCGGTAGGAGAGTAGCTAAGTGAGATAGGAGGGGGCGAGGTGATTGAAAGCATTAAAGATGATGGTGAGGAGTGTCTGTTTGATGCATAGGTGGATGGACAACCACTGGAAGTTCTTGAGGAGTGGGGAAACACGGTCAGAGCTGGTAATGTCTGCCAGTCAGTCGTGTTTACTAAGCACCTACTATCTGAAATAGTAGTATCTGAAGTTCCCTCTGCCCATCCGCCAAGCTAGCTCTCTTCCTCCCTTCAAGGCCCTGCTGAGAGCTCACCTCCTCCAGGAGGCCTTCCCAGGCTGAGCCCCTTCCTTCCTCTCCCCCTCGTCCCCCTCTCCATCCCCCCATCTTACCTCCCTCCCTTCCCCACAGCACCTGTATATATGTTTGTACATATTTATTACTCTATTTATTTATTTATTTTACTTGTACATATCTATTCTATTTATTTTATTTTGTTAGTATGTTTGGTTTTGTTCTCTATCTCCCCCTTTTTAGATTGTGAGCCCACTGTTGAGTAGGGACTGTCTCTATATGTTGCCAACTTGTACTTCCCAAGCGCTTAGTACAGTGCTCTGCACACAGTAAGCACTCAATAAATACGATTGAATGAATGAATGATTGAAGTTTTGAGGAAGAGAACAATGGTGTCTACAGTAGACACTGTCCATTGAGAGGGCAGTCACTGACAACTAGATAAGGGTTAAGCTCACATGGGGGATAAAAGGCTCTCCTACCCCAGATTTTCATGAAACTGGAGGCTACACCTGGCAAGAGATAATTCATTTTGTTGTACTCAGCACAGCTCTTTGCACATGATAAGTGCTCAAGATATTTGATCGATTGATTTTGGTTTCCTTCTGCCTGAAGGCTGAAGGTTAAGATGGGCAGCTTCTCATGGTCACCCAGGCCACACATTTGGCTAATCTAAAACCAACCTACTGTCTGTAATTTGGTCTCATCTATCCTGCTACTGACCCCTAGGCCATTCCCTTACAATGGTCTAGAACTCATCCCTCTTCATATAATGATGATGATAATAATAATAATAATAATAATAATAATAATAATAATAATAATTGTATTTGATAACACTATTCTAAGTGCTGGGATAGATACAAGGTTATCAGGTTGGACACAGACCCTGCTCCACATGGGGCTCATGGGCTTAATCCCAAATTTACAGATGAGGGAACTGAGGCACAGAGAAGTGAGGTGATTTGCACAAGGTCAATCAGCAGGCAAGAGGCACAGAAAGGACTGAAACCCAGGTCCTTCTGACTCTAAAGCCCTTGCTCTTTCCACTAGGTCTCCCTGTCTACTGTGACAGACCATCGCTCTTCCCACTTTCATAGACTTAGTAAAATCACATCTCCAAGAGGCCTTCCCCGACTGAGCCCTCATTTTCCCTACTTCCTCTCAATCAATCGTATTTATTGAGCGCTTACTGTGTGCAGGATAGTGTACTAAGCGCTTGGGAAGTACAAGTTGGCAACATATAGAGAGACGTTCCCTACCCAACAGTGGGCTCACACTTCTGCTTTGCCCTTGCACTTGGATTTGCACCCTTTATTCTCCCCACCCTCATCCCCACAGTACTTAACTGCATATTTGAAATGTGTTTATCTCTCCCCTATAGCGAGTAAGCTCCTCGTGGGCAACAAATATGTCTGCCATCTCTGCTAAATTATGCTCTCCCAATCGCTTAGTATAGTGCTCTTTACGAAGTAAGTGCTCAATAAATGCAATTGATGGATTGATTTGACTGTCATTGCCTGTTGAGGTTCTGAAATAGCTTCCTCGTCATTGTTTTTGTAGGTGGTCTCAGCAATCCTTGGGAAATGGTCAGCCTCACGGCGGTGAGGGAATTCGTCCTGCTGGGTTTCTCGGAGGTCCGGGAGCAGAAGTTGGTCTAAGCTGCGCTGTTCCCCCTGGTCTACCCAGCGGCCCTGACGGGAAATCTCCTCATCGTCGCCATCACCGCCCTCTACCGGCACCTCCATACCCCTATGTATCTCTTCCTTAGGAACCTGTCCGTCCTCGACCTTTGCTACATCTCCGTCACTGTCCCCAAAACCAACCTCAACACCCTGACCGACCGTAGAGAAATCTCCTTCTTGGGCTGTTTTTTCCAGGCTGTTTTTTCATGATTCTGCTTGCCGGCACAGAGTTCTCCATGCTCACGGTCATGTCCTACGACCTATAATTGGCCATGTGTAGCTCTGTACTACGAGGTCATCATAAACCCCAGGACCTGTCCTGGTTCCTGCCTTATCGGGGGAATGTTTGGAGTCTTTGGTTCAACTGCGTCATTCTCCTTGCCTTTCTGCAAGTCCCATGTGATCGTGCAGTTTTTCTGCGACGTCTCGACTGTCATAAGACTCTCTTGCTCTAAAACGCATGCAGCCTTCAAGGTGGTTTTAGCCACAGGTTCATGTTTCAGTGTTTTCTGCTTCTTCTCCATCGTGGTCTCCTACGCGTGCATCTTCCAGGCCATGCTGAGGATGCCGGCCGCTGAGAGCCGGGCCAACCTGCCCGCCACACCTCATCGTCGTCACCGTTTTTTTCTCCCTGGCTGCCTTCGCCCACTTAAAACCGACTTCCAGATCCTCCTCCCGCCTGGACCTGCCGGTGTCCGTGTTCCACACCATGGTGCCACCAACCCTGAACCCCCTCATCTACAGCCTGCGGAACTGGGATGTGAAGATGGCAGTGGGGAGGGTCCTGGCTGGGAGTCTTTTCTCCAGAGATGGAAAATTTCACATCTTGCTCTGACCCTAGACAGACTTGACTCTATTGATTGACTTGATTGACTCTAGACGGACTTGAGCAGCCTGTAAAGATCTGAGATATTTGTCTTTAGAGACTTTTCCTGACTGCACGCTGCCTAAAATCAATCGCTTTGACGAGTGTAGAAGAAGAAGTTTTATTCAGCTGTTTTTGACTGGTACTTAAATCTAGCTCCCATGCCTGGGGTTGGATCCCTGAACTTGGATTTACCCCCTTTATTCACCACCAGCAGAGGGTAGAGCACAGGCCTGGGAGTCAGAAAGACCTGGGTTCTAATCCTGGCTCTGCCACTTGTCTGCTGTGTGACCTTGGGGAAGTCACTTCATTTCTCTGGGCCTCAGTTCCCTCATCTGTAAATGGGGATTAATACTGTGGACCCCATGTGTCCAACCTAATTAGCTTGTATCTACCCCAGTGGTTAATACAGTGCCTGGTACAAAGTAAGTGCTTAATAAATACCATTAAATAAAATTGAAGAGGTAGCTGCTGAAGGTTGTTTTAGATTTAATTTTTATCCTCACATCTGACCCAGAAGCCAGGAGCAGGGATACAGGTTGAATTTTTCCAACCACTTAATGCTATCAGTTGTCACTCAATAAACACCAGTATGATTTCTCCTCCTATAATTACTGTTGCTACTGTTATTATTCATTGTATAACATACTTCAATATTTAAGTATTAATTCAATCAATCATTCAATCAATCAAATTGAAGTACAACAGAAGGCCAAGATACATTGTTGGCACACAAGAAGCTTACACTTTTCAAAAATGCTGTAGGTGCCTGTGCCGCAGAGCCATTCAGTGTCAAAACTGGAATGAATCTTGGAGTCCTTTTCTTTTTTTATTTTTGCCAAGTCGCTCTGAATATTGGATTCAACCATGACTAACCAAAATATTGGATTTAACCTTGACTAACCAAATAGGCTAGGGTGCCTATTCCCCATACCACGATATATCTCCAATCCCCAGAGTTGAAAAGGAAAAATTTATTATTCATGGAAACAGGATGAGTCCGTTGAGGTTGTTATAGGAAGGAGTCCCAGAGTGGGAACGAAGTGGGACTGGGCAGCTATTTAGTTGTGGGGCCGGGACCACAGAGGGCACACGATCCCGGCCTTCCGAGATTCCCGTCAGTCAGCTGTCTCAGCGGAACCCTGAGACCGTCCACCCACGAGGAATACCCTAGGAAATAACCCGGCCGTCGTCTGACGGGACGGTGCCACCATCCGGAGAGCCAAGAAGGGGAGGGAGGATCCTGACAACTCCCATCCCCTACCTAGACCTTCCTGTCACGGCCACCAGTGTTCAGGACCAACGAGATGGAGTGAGCCTCTTTCTCAACAGAGGTCGGTGCTCCCCAGCCCAGGACAAGACGGGGACTCTGGACAGGAGCAGGGTAAAGGTGAGGGGTAGGGAAGAGACATTTCAATAGAAGTCCAGGATATAACAGGAACTTTCCTGTTCTTTCTTAATAATAATAATTGTAATATTTGTCAAGTGCTTACCATGTGCCAAACACCATTCTCGGTGCTGGAGTAGATATGATATAATCAGATTGGACATTGTACCTGTCCCACATGGGGCTTACCGTCTTGAATCCCATTTTACAGATGAGGAAACCGAGGAACAGAAAAGTTAAGTGACTTGCCCGAGGTCTCCCAGCAGGTAAGTGGAGGGGCCGGAATTAGGACGAAGGTCCCCTAGACTCCCAGGACCATCCTCCTTCCACTAGACTTGCTACTTCTCCAATTATGTGGAATTATGTGACCACAATCCTTGAAGATGTTTGCAAATGGAATAGACTTCTAGTTGTCAGGAATGGTTTCAGTGCTGTCCTGAACCAAGTCAGGTTGATTGGAGGAGATGAACAACCTGATTAGCTTCTATCTACTCCAGTGTACAGTGTCTGGCACATAGTGAGTGTGAAAAATTACCGTAAAAGACCCCTGAGATTCCCTCCAACCCAAAACGTTTCTCCTTTCCTGTGAACTTTTCTTTAGAATATTATTCTTAACCCTATATTTTCTAAATGTCCTTAGGCAGTCAATGTCAATTCCCAGAAAATGATCAATGTCACCATGAAGACAGAGTTCCTGCTCCTGGGATTCTCGGAGGTCCAGGAGCTGCAGCTGGCCCAGGCCGCGCTGTGCTTTCCTGGTATACCGGGTGGCCCTGACGGGGAATCTCCTTATCATTGCCATCACCACCCTCAAACGGCTCCTCCACACTCCTATCTACTTCTTCCTCAGGAACCTGTCCCTCATCGACCTCTGCTACATTTCTGTCACCGTCCCCAAATCCATCCACAACTCCCTGATCAACAAGAGATCAATCTCCCTAGTGGGCTGTGCCTTTCATGTCTTCCCCATGGTCTGGTTGCCAGCGCAGAGCTGTCCATCCTCAATGTGATGTCCTACGACCGCTACGCTGCCATCTGCCTCCCCCTGAGCTACGAAATCGTCCTGGCTCGAGGGGCCTGTGGGAAGATGGCCGCCGCCTCCTGGCTCAGCGGGGGCCTGTGTGCAGCAATGTGTTCAGCTGGGACGTTCTCCCTGTCCATATGCGGGTCCATCACCGTCCCTCAGTTCTTCTGTGACGTCCCCCCTCTGCGGAAGATCACCTGTTCCAAGGAGCACAACGCCATCAACGCGACTGTGATTTTGGGGGCAGCCTTAGGTGTCGTCTGCTTCATTTCCATCGTCATCTTGTGCGAGAACATCTTCCGGGCCATGCTGAGGATGTCGGCTGCTGAGGGCTGGGCCAGAGCTACCTGCTTGCCTCGCCTCGGAGTCGTCACTGTTTTCCTCTCTGCTGGTATATTTGTCTACACAAGCCGCCCTTAAACTCCCCCTTTATCGTGGACCTGCTGGTTTCCGTGTTCTATATGGTGGTGCCCTCCTCCCTGAATCACTTCATCTACAGCTTGAGGAACCGGGATATGAGCAGGATCCTGAATGGGCCACTCATCCAACCTCGGCTCTGGGACAAAACCTCTCCTTCCTTGTGCAAATAATCTCACACCACCCCTTAACCAAGGAATTGCCCTTGGAACTAGCTAGATACTTAGCTGTCCTACAGGGTTCACAGGAAATGCTGGACATTTATGAATTGTCAAAGTCTGGGAGGAAGGTGGCTAAGATTGAAGTATGAGTGACAATCCAGTTTTGGGGAGGCCTAAAGTAAGGGGAGTCCTTGTAGGCTTTAAGCTCATTGTGGTTAGGGAATGTATTTAAAAACTCTGTTAAGCTGAACTCTCCCAAGTGCTTAGTACAGTAAATCCAGTTTTGGGGTGGTTCCAATCCGTGCTCTGCCACTTGTCCTCTGCGTGACCTTGGGTGAGCCACTTAACTTTTCCAGGCATCAATTGCCTCATTTATAAAATGGGATTAAGAATGTGAACCACACATGCGACAACCCGATTACCTTGTAGCTACTCCAGTGCATAGAACAGTGCTTGAAACATAGCAAGTGCTCAACAAAATACCATAATTTTGTTTTAAATTTTGTCATGGCCTTAACGAATGGGAATTGCTCTAGATTGTAAATTCATTGTGGGCAGGGAACTTGTCTACCCACTTTGTTATACTGAACTTTTCCAAGTGCTTAGTACAGTGCTGGGACCAGAGTACATGTTCAATAAATATGATGGATTGACTGAGATGAGTTCTGATGCCAGCTCTGTTACTGCCCTGCTTTGTGACCTAGGGCAATGAGTTAACGTCTCTACGATCTTTCCTCCTCTTGCACTCTGAGCCCCTGTGGGACAGGAATTGTGTCGAAAACGTTCTTTTGTTTCTACACCAGCACGTGGAACAATTTATGCACACAGCCTCTTAGTAAATACAATAATGATATTATTCATTCATTCAATCGTATTTATTGAGCACTTACTGTGTGCAAAGCATTATTAGTAATGACTATGAAAATATGATGATATGCTCTTTAGCATGACTCTGGGTATGGGGATGAAAGTTGGAAAATGAGAAGAGGATGGGAGAAGGGAAGAAAGGATGACTGCAGCTCCATCTGTCTTGTCAAATCCATCCTCCCTCCTCAGTCCAGCTTTCCTTCTTCTATTCATCCATCCTTCCAACCATTCATCTACCCATCCACCCATCCATCCATCAATCCACCCAGAGTAAGGGCTTGGAAGTTAGAGGTCATGGGTTCTAATCCCTTTTCCTCTACTTGTCTGCCATGGGACCTTGGTCAAGTCACTTCACTTCTCTGTGCCTCAGTTACCTCATCTGTAAAATGGGGATTGAGACTGTGAGTCCCATTTGGGGCAAGGACTGTGTCCAACCTGAATACCTTGTATCTACTCCAGTTCTTAGAACAGTTCTTAGCACGCAGTAAGCGCTTAACAAAGACCGTAATTATTACTATTATTATTATCGGCTTCAAGGCTCTCCATCACCTCGCCCCCTCCTACCTCACCTCCTTTCTCTCCTTCTACAGCCCAGCCCGTACCCTCTGCTCCTCTGCCGCTAATCTCCTCACCGTGCCTCGTTCTCGCCTGTCCCACCGTCGACCCCCGGCCCACATCACCCACCCGGCCTGGAATGCCCTCCCTCCCCACATCCGCCAAGCTAGTTCTCTTCCTCCATTCAAGGCCCTACTGAGAGCTCACCTCACTTCTCAGACTGAGCCCCCTCCTTCCTCTCCCCCTCCTCCTCCTGTCCATCCCCCCGCTTTACCTCCTTCCCTTCCCCACAGCTCCTGTATATATGTATATATGTTTGTACGTATTTCTTAGTCTATTTATTTATTTATTTTATTGTACATATCTATTCTATTTATTTTATTTTGTTAATATGTTTTGTTTTGTTCTCTGTCTCCCCCTTCTAGACTGTGAGCCCATTGTTGGGTAGGGACCGTCTCTATGTGTTGCCAACTTGTACTTCCCAAGCACTTAGTACAGTGCTCTACACACAGTAAGTGCTTAATAAATACGATTGATTGATTGATTGATTGATCAGTGATATTCATTGACCACCTCCTGGGAGCACAACACTCTAGTAAGCTCTCAGGAGAGTTGAAAAGAGATGTAATTGCATTATTCCTGCTCTCCGGGAGATTATGATCTAATGGGAGAGATAGACGCAGAATAAATTATGAAGAGGAGGAAGGAGAGAAGGGAAAGATGAGTAAGGGGATGAACGTTTGATTCAAGAGTACAGTTTATGTAGTCACTATGAACATAGCTTCAAAGGATTTGCAATCAGGAAAGGTCATAAGAAGCAGTGTTGCCTAGTGGGTAGAGAGCGGGCCTGGGATTTAAATGGATATGGGTTCTGATCTCCGTTCCACCACGTGTCTGCTGTGTGACCTTGGGCAGCGTCGATTAACTTCTCCGTGCCTCAGTTCTCTCACCTGTAAAATGGGGATTGAGATGTGATCCCCACGGGAGACATGGACTCTGTCCAATCTGATTAGCTTGTAACTACTCCAGCACTTAATACAGTGCCTGATATATAGTAAGCGATTCACAAAGAGCATAAGAAAAAGTTACAGTTGGCTGATTGATTGACAGATTGAGTGCCTCAATTGTGAATTTGAAAAAAGTGAAACCATTCACCGTGGCTAAAGACTGTAGTTGAAAACAGGAACCATTGGGAAGCTGGGATGCAGATGTCGCTGTTTCCACGGGAACTCCAAGGGCAGGCACCATCGCTGATGCTGCAAGGGACCAGGCCCTTGTCTCCCAGGAGCCTGTCCAGGCCTTTCCAGGGCATGATGTCCCTAGGCAAAGCCCCGAGCCATTCTCCAGGGATTCCCAACGGAGCAGCTCCTACTTTATCCAGAGGGACGAGGCCCCAACTGGAGAGTTTCTCAGGGTCTGAGGGAGATCGGGGATGGACCAAGAGCTTCTCTCTTTTCTTTTCTGGCTGACCGAACCCAGGAGTCTGAAGGTAAAGAGGGGACCAGCCCAACCCTGTTGAGGTCAACGACCCCCAGCCCCACGTTGCCTCGGTGAGAGTGACAGGGGTTGAGTGGGATGGAGGGGCAGAGAGGGACAAGGATGAAGATGGACGAGATGGAGCCATTCTGGGGCCTAAGGTGGGGTTCTTGCCAGGGCCACAGCCCCCAGCGTGGCAGGGGTGTTAGTAGGAGGGGAGGTGTTTTCCAGTTCAGAACACCCCAACCATCATACACCTCTGCTCTTTCCTCCTCAAACCTCGCTACCATGCCAACTACTCGCCAAGCTATGGTGTCAGCACTGTCGACAGTCACCTTGGCCTTTAGTGGGTCCCAGAATTCTTTGCAGAGGGTAAATAACAGTCAGGGCTGAGAGAGTGTGACCAGCTTTGGACAGCCACTGACGCTATGAGCAATTCCTCCCTGTAAGAGTTCTTCACAAATGTTGGGAGAAAACAAATAGTCGGAAAGGTTGTAATCCCTGCCCTCATGGGCTTTCCAGTCTAGTGGACTAGGTTGACACAGTCTAATTAACTATCAGTCAATTAATCTTGAATCATATTTATTGAGTGCTTATTGTGTGCACTGAGGACTTAGAGAGTAATAACAATAATAGTGGTACTTTTTAAGCTCTTATTATGTCCCAAGCACTGTCCTAAGATCTGGGGTAGGTACAGGTTAAACAGGTTGGATAAACAGGTTTGATCCACATGGGGCTCAGAGTCTTAACCCCCATTTTACAGATGAGGTAACTGATGCTCAGAGAAGGTAAATTACTTGCCCATGGTCACACAGCAGACTTGAGGTGGAGCCGGAATTAGAACGCAGGTCCTTCTTACTTCTTCTGACTCCCATGCTCTATCCACCTAAAACAATAGAACAGACACATTCCCTGCCCCTTCTAGAAGGAAAAGAAGAATGGAAAGATGAATATGCAATTATTGTGTGCATATTGTGTGCCATTTTACAGATGAGGAAACTCGGGCACAGATAAGTGAAGCGACTTGTCCAATGTCCCATAGCAGCAAACGGACAGAGGCAGTTTTAGAACCCAAGTCCTCTGACTCCCACTAAGCTATGTTTGGGAAGGTACAATAGAACAGAGCTGGTATATGTGTATGCTGGCCTCAAGGAGCTCACAGCCATGAAGAGAACTCCTAGGCTTATGATTTATGCACTACATGAGGATGGAAATGAGTTGATTTGCAATTGAGTTGGGTGAAGTGGGTTTAGAGGGCTGGAAAATGAATCAGAGCAGCTGGCTGGAGGCGTGGGGATTTTAGCAGTGCTCAGAATTCAGAAAGAACTGTGATCTCTCTGATTTTGAGTGGATAAGAGAGGGAGTTTTAGGCTAGGATGGGAACGGGAGAGTCGATGGCGAGTAACGACTAGAAAGTTGTTTTGAGAGCTGAAAAGACGTGTTGAACAATGGCAAGGGGGTGAAGTGCAGTCGTAGGGCGGAGAGCCTTCAAGCCGATTGTGAGTTTTTGTTGCTTGTGAAAAGACACAACTTGTCCTGAGTGGAGGTTGAGGAGAGGCGAGATGTAAGTTGAACGATGCTTTAGGAAAGGACTAGGTGAATGATGAGATATGTTTGTGTTTGTGTGAGTCCAATTGTGAATGCAGATATGTGAGCAAATGGAATCAGTTTGGAATATATGGGTATTTTTGTGTTGTTTGTTTGTTTGTTGGTTTGGTTTATGGTATCGTTAAGTGCTTACTATGTGCCAGATACTGTACTAAGCACTGGGGTGCTTAAAAGATAATCAGCTTGGACATAGTCCATGCCCCATGGGTTGCTCACAATTGTAATCCCCAATTTACAGATGAGGTAACTGAGGTGCACAGAAAGTAAGTGTCTGGCCCCAGGTCACACAACAGACAAAGAGAGGAGACAGGATTAAAATTCAGGCCCTTCTGTCTACCAGGCCCATTATATCTCCACTAAATGGACGTTATATGTAAAGGCACTTCTTGCTTGACTCTAAAACCACCGAAAAAATTTCACAACAGTCACGGACATATCTTTATGTTATCTGACCTCTGCTATCTGCTATTGATTATAGTTTCGGTCTCCTCAACCAAAAATAATTCTCTTGATATTTATTAAGTGTTTACACTATATGCCAAGCAAAGTACTATGTGGTAGGAGAGATTCAGGACAAACTGGTAGAACACAGTCCGTGTCCCCCAAGGGATTTACAGACTAAGTAGGAGGAAAAAACAGGTATCGAATCCTCTTTTTACTATTGACGAAACTGAGACGTAGAGAAATTAAGTCACTTTCTCATCGCTAGCAGCCGATAAGTGGGAGAGTTGAGCTAAGAACCCAGGTCCTCTGAGTCCCAGGACTGTGTTCTTCCCAATAGGGCACCCTGCTTCTACACGGTTCGAACTTGGTGCTTCCAATAGAATGGCAGCTCCTTGGGGGCAGTGATCATATGTACTAATACCGTGCCCTCTGTAGGTACTCAATATATAGAACTGATTGACCTAGTCCTATTCCTTCACCGCCAACATCAATGTCTCTACATTGTAGTATTCCCTCTTCCTGTTCAGGGAGTCGAGATCATTCTCCAGAAATGGTCAATGTCTCCACGCTGAACTCACAGATAATTTGTATTAAATAACTGTCTCCTCTCCATAGAAAATCACCAGCAAGTGTCCTGTCAATTCCTTCACTCATCCCATCAATGGACTCCAATTTTGAGTCTTCCTTCATCACATGCAGAAAGTCACTGTTGCCTCCCTAAAATGTCCAAAGTCTCCAAGGTGACGAGATTCCTCCAGCTGGGTTTCTCGGAGATCTGGGAGCTGCATCTGGTCCACTCTGCGCCGTTCCTCCTGGTTTACCTGGCGGCTCTGCCGGGGAATTTCGTGATCAATCAATCAATCAATTGTATTTATTGAGTGCTTACTGTGTGCAGAGCCCTGTACTAAGCGCTTGGGAAGTACAAGTTGGCAACATATAGAGACGGTCCCTACCCAACAGTGGTCTCATAGTCTAGAAGGGGGAGACAGAGAACAAAACAAAATATATTAACAAAATAAAATAAATAGGATAGATATGTATAAGTAAAATAAATAGAGTAATAAATATGTGCAAACATTTATACATATATACAGGTGCTGTGGGGAAGAGAAGGAGGTAAGGTGGGGGTGGGAGGTGGGGGTGGAGAGGGGGAGGAAGGGGAGAGGAAGAAGGGGGCTCAGTCTGGGAAGTCCTCCTGGAGGAGGTGAGCTCTCAGTAGGGCCTTGAAGGGAGGAAGAGAGCTAGCTTGGCAGATGTGGGGAGGGAGGCCATTCCAGGCCAGGGGGATCATCGCAATCACTGCCCTCGACTGACACCCCCAAACCCCCATGTACGTCTTCCTCAGGCACCTGTCCATCCTCGAACTCTGCTACATCTGTCATTGTCCCCAAGTCTGTCGTCATCTCCCTGACCGATCGTATATCCATCTCCCTCCTGGGCTGTGTGGCCCAAGACATTCCGGTGGTTCTATTTGCTGTTTCAAAGTTGTTGGTCCTCACAGCCGTGTCTTACGACGGCTACGCTGCCATCTGACCCCCTAGCGCTATAAGCTCATCATGGCCAACAGGGTAAGTGGAACGATAGCAGCAGCCTCCTGACTCCGCAGGCTGCTGTCTGGGGTCTTGTATTCAGCTTCGGCTTTCTCCCTGAGCTTCTGTGGGCTCAACATTATCCAGCAGGTCTTCTGTGACCTCCCCTCTCTGCTGAATATCTCCTGCTCCAAGGACCACGTCGCCATCGATGTGAGCATAACCGACGGGGTAGTGTTAGCTATCCTCTGCTTCATTCTCATCATCGTCTCGTATACATGCATCTTCCGGGTCTTGTTGAGGATACCGGCCACCGAGGGCTGGGCCAAAGCCTTCGCCACCTGTATTCCCCATCTCACAGTCGTCACCGTCTTCCTCTCAACTGGAGCCATTGCCTACCTCAAGCCTGTATCAGACTCCCCCTCGCCCCTGGACCTGCTGGGCAAGTTCTACACCATGGTGCCCCCCGCCCCCCCGCCCCGGAACCACCTCATCTGCAGCCTGAAGAACCGAGACATCAAGGCTGCCCTGGGGAGAATCCTAAAGGGGAGATTCCTCCTTCCTCTTCTAAGGGACAAAATGTTTGTTTCCTTTTGCTGACTATCCCATTCCTCACCAGGGTTCTGACCCTGGGGGTATCCATATAAAGAGCTGTTCAAAGAGAAAGTCCAGCGCCTGAAGATTTACCAATGTCTGGGACAGAGGTTGATAAGACATGTGTGACTGTAATTCCAGGCTGGGCTGGGATTGTCTCTCTTTATTCTGAATGGTACTTTCCAAGCGCTTAGTACAGTGCACACAGTACCATTATGGTATTGTAATGGTGCACACAGTAAGCACTCAATAAATATGATTGAACGAATGAATGAATGAATGAATGAATGAGTGTATGACAAATGATTGTTTGGGCGGCATCATGGCTTAGTGGAATGAGCATGTGGCTGGAAGACATGAGATTCGAAAAGTCTGCACGGTTCCACCACCAGCCTGTTGTACGGCCTTGGTCCAGCCACGTAACCTCCTTGGGTCTCTGTAAAATCAGAATTCAATATGTCTCTTTCCCTTGCCCCTGTGGGTCAGAAGACATGACCGATCTGATTAGTTTGTTTCTAATCCAGGATTTGGCAGTCTTTTGCAAGTAAATTATTAATAAATTCAATAATGATAGTATTGATAGTACTACCAATAATAACAGTAATTCTATGAATTACTCTTGGTGGTTATGAAAATCAGAAAATCGGAGGGTGAAAAGGGAGAAGGGACACCATCATGGAAACTGTCCCCCACATTTGACTACCAGTTTACTTTCTTTGATGCCTATCTCCCTGTTCTAGACTGTGAGCCCGTTGCAGGCAGGGATTGTCTCTATTTTTTGCGGAATTGTACTTTCCATGCAGTTAGTACAGTGCTCTGCACACTGTAAGCGCTCAATAAATACGATTGATTGAATGAATTAATTAATTTGATTTATGAAATCCTTGCCTCAAATCCATTCGTTCATCGATACATTCATCCATCCGAACATCCATCCGTCCATCGGTCTGTCTGTTCACCCAC
This sequence comes from Tachyglossus aculeatus, assembly GCF_015852505.1. Classification (NCBI taxonomy): domain Eukaryota; kingdom Metazoa; phylum Chordata; class Mammalia; order Monotremata; family Tachyglossidae; genus Tachyglossus; species Tachyglossus aculeatus. Next base: position 5,458,491 of record NC_052089.1, on the reverse strand, counting down.
CTGACTGCCCATCCATGCATCCATCCATCCATCCATCCAACCATCCATCCACTCAGCCATCCATAATAATAATAATAATAATAATAATAATAATAACAATAATAATAATAATAGTGGTATTTGTTAAGTGCTTACTATGTGCCAGCATTGCACTATGTGCTGGGGCAGATACAAGCTAATCAGGTTCTACACAATCCCTGTCCCACATGGTGCTCACAGTCTCAACCCCCACTTTATAGTTGAGATAACTGAGGCACAGATAAGCGAAGTGCTTTGCCGAAGGTCATAAAACACACAATCCACCCATTCATCTATCCATCTATCCGTCCTTTTACCCACCCATCCTTCTATCCATCCATCCATCCAACAACTCATCCATGCATCCATCAATCAATGATATTTATTAAATGCATCCTGGGTGTAAAGTATTGTAGTGAACCCTTCAGAGATATCAAAATAAATTAAACACCATCTATGCTTTCCAAGAGCTTAAAATTTAACAGCGGAGAAAGAAAGACACTGAATTAATTAATGAGAGGACGAAGAAGGGAATGGAAATAATGGGAAATAGATGACTATGGACTTAAAAAGTACATTTTATAAAAGCCACTATGTACAATATTATAATGGTGGCTGTGAGTACAAAAATGGAGAAGTGATCTAAGATGCTGATTGGTAGATGGGAGAAGATGACTTAGGGAGAAGAAAAATGAATCGTACGAGGCACCATGGAAGGGCTTTCAAGATGGGGAAAGCTGTGCCGTGATGGACTGCAACGGGGCAGGAGGAAATGTGGTACCCACTCAGTATCAGTCAATCCCTCTCATCATCCCGTTCTTAGAACCTCTCAGCCCCTCCCAAACTGATAATAATAATAATAAGCGCTTACTATGTGTCAAGCACTGTTCTAAGCGCTGGGGCAGATACAAAGTAATCAGGTTGCCCCGCCTGGGGCTCGCAGTCTTAATCCCCATTTTCCAAATGAGGTAACTGAGGCACAGAGTATCAATCAAACAATCAATCAATCACTCAATCGTATTTATTGAGCGCTTACTGTGTGCAGAGCACTGTATTAAGCGCTTGGAAAGTACAAGTTGGCAACATATAGAGACAGTCCCTACCCAGCAGTGGGCTCACAGTCTAGAAGAGGGAGACAGAGAACAAAACCAAACATATTAACAAAATAAAATAAATAAAATGGATATGTACAAGTAAAATAAATAAATGAATAAATAGAGTAATAAATACGTACAAACATTTATACATATATACAGGTGCTGTGGGAAAGGGAAGGAAGTAAGACGGGGGGATGGAGAGGGGGAGAGGGGGAGAGGGAGGAGGGGGCTCAGTTTGGGAAGGCCTCCTGGAGGAGGTGAGCTCTCAGTAGGGCCTTGAAGGGAGGAAGAGAGCTAGCTTGGCGGATGGGCAGAGGGAGGGCATTCCAGGCCAGGGGGATGACGTGGGCCGGGGGTCGACGGCGGGACAGGCGAGAACGAGGCACGATGAAGAGATTAGCGGCAGAGTAGTGGAGGGTGCGGGCTGGAAGGAGAGAAGGGAGGTGAGGTAGGAGGGGGCGAGGTGATGGAGAGCCTTGAAGCCGAGGGTGAGGAGTTTCTGCCTGATGCGCAGATTGATTGGTAGCCACTGGAGATTTTTGAGGAGGGGAGTAACATGCCCAGAGCGTTTCTGGACAAAGACAATCCGGGCAGCGGCATGAAGTATGGATTGAAGTGGGGAGAGACACGAGGATGGGAGATCAGAGAGGAGGCTGATGCAGTAGTCCAGACGGGATAGGATGAGAGCTTGAACGAGCAGGGTAGCGGTTTGGATGGAAAGGAAAGGGCGGATCTTGCCAATGTTGCGGAGCTGAGGTCGGCAGGTTTCGGTGACGGATTGGATGTGAGGGGTGAATGAAAGAGCGGGGTCGAGGATGACACCAAGGTTGCGGGCTTGTGAGATGGAAAGGATGGTAGTGCCATCAACAGTGATGGGAAAATCAAGGAGAGGTCAGGGTTTGGGAGGGAAGACAAGGAGTTCAGTCTTGGACATGTTGAGTTTTAGGTGGCGGGCAGACATCCAGACGGAGATGTCCTGAAGGCGGGAGGAGATGCTAGCCTGGAGGGAGGGGGAGAGAGGAGGGGCGGAGATTTAGATTTGGGTGTCATTAGCGTAGAGATGATAGTTGAAGCCGTGGGACCGAATGAGGTCACCAAGGGAGTGAGTGTAGATCGAGAACAGGAGACCAAGAACTGAACCTTGGGAAACCCCCACAGTAAGGGGATGGGAGGGGGAGGAGGAGCCTGCAAAAGAGACTGAGAATGAACGACCGGAGAGATAAGAGGAGAACCAAGGGAGGACGGAGTCTGTGAAGCCAATGTTGGATAGCGTGTTGAGGAGAAGGGGGTGGTCCACAGTGTCGAAGGCAGCTGAGAGGTCGAGGAGGATTAGTAGAGTATGAGCCGTTGGATTTGGCAAGCAGGAGGTCATTGGTGACCTTTGAGAGGGCAGTTTCCGTGGAATGTAGGGGACGGAAGCCAGACTGGAGGGGGTCGAGGAGAGAGTTGGTATTGAGGAATTGGAGGCAGCGCGTGTGGACAACTCGTTCAAGGAGTTTGGACAGGAATGGTAGGAGGGAGATGGGGCGATAACTAGAAGGTGGGGTGGGGTCAAGAGAGGGTTTTTTTAGGATGGGAGAGACATAGGCATGTTTGAGGCAGAGGGAAAGGAACCAGTGGAGAGTGAGCGTTTGAAGATGGAAGTTAAGGAGGGGAGAAGGGACGAAGTGAGTGATTTCATGAGATGAGAGGGAATGGGGTCAGAAGTACAGGTGGCCAGAGTAGCACTTGAGAGGAGGGTGGAGAGCTCCTCTGGGGATACTGCGGGGAAGGATGTGAGAGTAGCAGAGAGTGTTGAGAGCCGGTGGGTTGGAGAAAGGATGGGAGTGACTTTGGGGAGGTCGGACCTGATGAATTGAATTTTATTAATGAAGGCGGAGGCCAGACCGCTGGGCGTGAAGGAAGGAGGAGGGGGAGGAACCGGGGACCTGAGAATCAGTCAATCAGTCAATCGTATTTGTTGAACAATTACTGTGTGCAGAGCACTGTACTAAGCGCTTGGGAAGTACACGTTGGCAACATATAGAGGCAGTCCCTACCCAACTGTTTGCTCACAGTCTAAAAGGGGGAAACAGAGAACCAAACCAAGCATACTAACAAAATAAAATAAATAGAATAGATATGTACAAGTAAAATAAATAAATAAATAGAGTAATAAATATGTACAAATATATATACATATATACAGGTGCTGCGGGGAAGGGAAGGAGGTATGATGAGGGGGATGGAGAGGGGGACGAGGGGGAGAGGAAGGAAGGGGCTCAGTCTGGGAAGGCCTCCTGGAGGAGGTGAGCTCTCAGTAGGGCCTTGAAGGGAGGAAGAGAGCTAGCTTGGCAGATGGGCAGAGGGAGGGCATTCCAGGCCCGGGGGATGACGTGGGCCAGGGGTCGATGGCGGGACAGGCGAGAACGAGGCACGCTGAGGAGATTAGCGGCAGAGGAGCGGAGGGTGCGGGGCGGGCTGAATCACTTCCAAGATGCCCAGCTCATTCTCCGAAGAATCCACACAGAACACGAAGTATAGCGTGGCGTAGTGATGGTAGATCAGCTTGTAGTCAGAGCCGCCGATCAAACTCCCGCCCTCCAGGAAGTTGCAGATGTTGTCATCTCGCTTGAGGACCGGGTGGAAAGTCTCCCGGACGAACTGCTGCTGGATCTCCTCTGGGAAGTGCTGTTAGAAGCGGACGAGCCGCGGCTTCCCATGGTTGCTGAACACGAGGATAGCCTGAATCATCTTCTCTCGGGGTCGTGGTGGTGGTGGTGGTCGTCGTGTCGTCCCGCCCGGCCGTTGTCGAGCGCTGTGCCCGGCACTTCCGCCCGGTGTCCCCCAACTCCTGTAAAGGGAGTTGAATGTACGGAAGAGCTGACGGGGATGATGGGCATTGGTGTCAATAAGGGAGGAAAAATAGTTTTGTCTGGCAGAGGAGAGGGCTGAGTTAAGGCAGAAAAGGATAAACCTGAAGTGAACGAGGTTGGCATAGTGTTTAGACTTTTGACAGCAGCGTTCGGCAGCTCGAGCATAAGAGTGATGGAGGCGGACAGTGGCAGTGATCCAGGGCTGTGGGTTAGTGGTACGAGAGCGGCTAAGGGAAAGGGGAGTGAGCTAGTCTAGCTGAGTAGAAAGGGTAGAGTTGAGAGCAGTAATGTGATCATCAAGACTGGGTAGAGAGGAGAGGGAGGTGAGGTGGGGTGTGAGGCCCTCAGAAAGATGGATGGGGTCAAGAGAGCGGAGATCTCTGTGTGGGAGTAATATGGATTTACAGGGGAAAGAAGTGTGAGTGAGGAGGCAGGTGAGAAGATTATAATCAGAGAGAGGGATTTCAGAGTTGGTGAGGGTGGACACAGTGCAGCGGTAGGAGATGATGAGGTCGAGGGTATGACCAAGTTGGTGAGTGGGCGAGGTGGGGTGGAGCAAGAGGTTGGCAGCGTCAAGGAGAGATAGAAGGAGGGCGGCAGAGGAGTCATCAGGGATATCCATGTGGATGTTGAAGTCTCCGAGGATCAGAGTGGGCATGGAAAAGGAGAGAAGGAAGGTGTGAAAGGGGTCAAAATCGTTAAAGACGTTGGAGGTGGGGCCGGGGGGGGGGGGCCGTAGGTGATGGCTACAAGAATCTGGAGGGGGTGGTAGAGGCAAATAATGTGAGCTTCAAAGGAAGGGAAGGAAAGGGAAGGGGGAGGAGGGATAGTGCCAAAGTGACATTGGGGAGCGAGAAGGAAACCGACACCTCCTCCTTTTCCGGTGAGTCTGGGGGAGTGGGAGAAGAAGAAGCCTCCACTGGAGAGAGCAGCAGAAGAGACCGTGTGGTCCGGAGACAACCATGTTTCAGTTAGGGCGAGGAGGAGTAGAGTGCTGGAAAGGAATAAGTCCAGGATGAAAGGGATCTTGCTTAAAACGGAGCGGGGTTCCAGAGGCCACACTTGGCAGTAGCTATCGAAGGAGGGGGAAGGGTGCGAGGGGTGGGGAGGGTTTGGATTGGGATGTGTTGGCGGGGGCCTAGGAGGGGAGAGCGGGAAGAGGGGTGGCGATGGGAAAGGAGACCTGGGATGGGGTGGGCGCTGGGAGGAGGTAAAGGAGGGGGCTGGGAGGGAGGAGTGGAGGATTGGCGCTGGGACAGAGGGATCCTTGGTAGGGGGTGAGGAGGGGTGGTCTTGGTGGGGGAGAGGGAGGGAAAAAGCTGGATGGGAGAGTGGAAGGGGAAGGTGAGGAATGGGAATGGCAGTTGGGAGCAAAGGAATTGAAAGTTCATGATGATGTCAGCAGGGCGAGTGACAGTACAGCGGGACGTTAACAATTGAGATGCAGAAGCGAAAAAACAGTAGCAATAATATAAATAGGCGATGGCATCACAGGGGGTAGTTAACGATTAACATGCTATGGCAATAATAAAATTGGCAGATAATGATGTCACAGAGAGCAGATAAAAACTATTATGTGCTGGAGTAGGGTGGACCTGTTAAGGGGGTCAGGGAGCAGAGATAACTGGGGAGAGGAGTGAACAGCCAACCAGCATGGGAGGGCTGAGTAGGTGCGAATGAGGTTGTCGTTAATGTAACTTCGTGATAAAAAGGGCCTTTGTCCCTGGTGAACGGGGGTGGAGAGTCAGTCAGGACCGGACCCGGAAGGGGGGGATGGGGAGCACTTTAATGAAGGTCGCTTAAGGTGGGGGTGAAAGCAGGGGGCGTCTATGTGGGCGCTCTGAGGAGAGGAGCCTTCCGGGAGCAACAAGCCAGCGTGGTGTGATGGCGGGCCGGGCTCTCGGGAACGGAGTCCCGGTTGTCTATGGCGGCGCTCTGAGGAGAGGATCCTTCTCGGAGCAGCAAGGCCGCGCGGTGTGATGGCGGGTGGGCCTTTCGGAAACGGAGTCTCGGGCGTCAATGGCGGCGCTCTGAGGAGAGGATCCATCCGGGAGCAGCGGGGGCCACGCGGTGTGATGGCGGGCTGGCCTCTCGGGAACGGAGTCCCGGGCGTCTATGGCGTTGACTTGCCCAAGGTCACACATCAGACAAGTGGCAGAACCGGTATTAGAACCCACGTCCTCTGACTCCCAAACCCGGATTCTTGCCACTAACCTGTGCTCCTTCTTATGCTGCTTCTCTGGGTTGATCCCCCATGCCAGCTCGGGGGACCGTCTTATGATGGATTTAGAGTCATTTCTCGTTCTCTCCAGATTTGCAGTCAGAAGAAGTCAGAAAATACAACTGATTAAATGACCGATTAATTGTTTGAAGTCATAAACAAAATGGAACTCAAAGAAGCAGTGTCACCTAGTAGATAGAGCATGGACCTGGGAGTTAGAATGACCTGGGTTCTAATCTCAGCTCCGCTACCTTTCTGCTGTGTGACCTTGGGTAAATCTCTTCACTTCCCTGGGCTTCAGTTTCCTCATCTGTAAAAATGGGGATTGAGACTCTGAGCTCCATGTGGGACAGGAACTATGTCCAACCTGATCAGCTTTTATCGAATCCCAGGACGTAGAGCAGTGCCTGGCACGTAGGAAGCACATAACAGGTACCACTGAAGAAAAATGAAAGAAGCTGAAGCGCCCACCCGTTGACCCAGAAGATCACTAACAGCGGGAACCGTTAGGATGCTTTTGCTATGGGAACTCTGCAGACAAGTGCCATTACCGGATCCTCATCTCTGTGGGGTCTCAAAAACTGTGGGGACAGGTCTCCACGGTCCTGTCCTCCGGGGACGCCCCTCGGAGCAACAGTGACTTTATCTAAGGGGATGGGGACCGTGTCTTGAAAATGCATCTCAGTATCTGTGGGAGAGCAGAGAGGGACTGATGGCTCCTCGCTGTCCCTCCATGGCCGCTGCATCCAGGAGTCTTAGGAGAGAGTGGGGACCTGCCTAGCCCAGGGCATGTTTGGGGTCCCCGAACCCCATGCTGGGCCGTTGAGAGTGACCGATGGTGGGAAGGCACAGGGAGGGACCATCAGTGTAACCGATGTGAGTGTGAGGGTCACTCCGCGAAAACGTTTGTACCCGGGGTCCATGGTGGAGTTGGAATCAGGGCTGCATACACAAGCAGAGAGAAAACATTTACCCCTTCGGTAGCCCCCATGACCCCTCCATCCACCCTCCAAACCCCTGCGACCATGGCTGCCGGGATAGGACGTTATTGCATGGCGTCAGCCCCGTTTTGTGGTGACTTCAACCTTCTGCTCAACCCTCTGGGCAGTGACAAGAGTGTATGACTGAGAATGCACCAGCCAGATGCTTCATCTTCAATTCCTCCTCACAGGAATTTCCCCAGAAACCTTGGCAGGATGCAAGAGAGAAGCAGTGTTGCCTAGTGGATAGAGCATGGGCTGGGAATCAGAGGCCTTGGGTTCTAATAACGACTCCACTTCTTTTTTATTTTTAAATGATATTTGTTATGTGCTTACTATGTGTCAAACATTGTTCTAAGCACTGGGCAAGTTAATCAGGTTGGACACAATCCCTGTACCTCACAGGGCTCACAGTCTGAGCAGGAGGGAGAACAGCAGAACTGAGGCACAGAGAAGATGAGTGACTTGCCCAAGCTCATACAGCAAGCAGTTGGCAGAACTGGAAAAAGAGCCCAGTTAATTCATTCATTCATTCAATCGTATTTATTGAGCGCTTACTGTGTGCAGAGCACTGTACTAAGCTCTTGGGAAGTACAAATTGGCAACACACAGAGACGGTCCCTACCCAACAACGGGCTCACAGTCTAGAAGGGGGAGACAGGCAACAAAACAAATCATATGGACAGGTGTCAAGTCATCAAAATAAATAGAAGCAAAGCTAGAAGCACATCATCGACAAAATCAATACAATAGTAAATATGTACAAGTAAAATAAATAGAGTAATAAACCTGTACAAACACATACAGGTGCTGTGGGGAGGGGAAGGAGGTAGGGCGGCGGCAGGGGATGGGGAGGAGGAGAGGAAAAAGGGGGCTCAGTCCCATGTTCTTTCCATTGGGTCAGGGAGCTTCTCTTCTGGGTGATTTGGGGCAAGTCATTTTGCTTCTCTGTGCTTCAGTTCCCTAATCTGTGAGATTGGGACTAAGACTGAGATCCCCTTTGGGGACGGGAACTGCAACCAATCCAATTTTCTTGTATTCACCCCAGAGCTCAGTGTGGTACCTGGTACATAGTGAGGGTTTAAGAAATACCATAAAAAGAGAGGTAAAATAATGATAGTATTTGTTAAACTCTTGCCATTAAGGCATGTTAAGGCAGACTAAGAGATGATTCCTGCCCTCAATGACTTCCCAATCTAATAGGCTAGATAGGCTAAATGTCATTTACAACTGGGAGGAGAAAAGAATGGAACAATGTATATGTGGATGAGAAGCGGCCTGGCTTAGTGGAAAGAGTTATGGGCGTGGGTGTCAAAGGTCGTGGGTTCTAATCCCAATTCTGCCTCTTGTCAGATGTGTGACTTCGGGCAAGTCAATTAACTTCTCAGTGCCCCCGCTGCCTCATCAGGTGGGACAACCTGATTATCTTCTATCTCCCCCATACATAGACCAGTGCTTGGCACATAGTAAGTGCTTAACAAATACTATCAGTATTATTATTATCATTATTGCTTGAATATCATATTTTTGAGTGCTTAGTGTGTGCAGATCACTAAACTGAGTGCTGAGGAGAGGTCCCTATAAAAGAGTTGGTAGACTCTTTTCTGGGCTCAGTGAGCCCAGAAAGGGCTCACTGTATAGGGGGTAAGCAGACATTAATCATTCAACCAATCGGAAACATTTATTGAGCTCTTACTGTGTGCAGAGCACTGTACTAAATGCTTGGAAGGATACAATGTAAATGAGTTGGTAGACATGCTTCCTCAAGGGTGGTATAATCTAGAGTAATGAATAATGAACCTTACCTTCAGCAGCAATATCCTGAGGGTCAGCGGATGCGTTAAGTCTGGATATGGTCACTGACAGACGGTAGGAATAAGTGAATTAGCTAAATCCTCCTTGAGAAGGTGGAGTTCGAGAGGATTTTTTAGGGTGGAATATCTTCGGGCTGGGGACTTGAAAAGGGTGGATTTCCAGGCCAAAGGAAGGGTGGGAGCCAGAGGTGGGAGGATGAAGCGTCAAAACCGAGTCATAGTAAGAAGGTTCTTTTCGGAGGGTTGGTTGAAGAAAGCAGGTAATGAGGAGAGTTAAAACAGGTGGATGGCAGTGAAGCCAGTGAAATCAACCCAACTACAATCCGTTATTTCTCTCGACTGTAAACTCGCTGTGGGTGGGGACTGTGTCTGTTTATCATTCTATTGAACTCTCCCCAGCATTCAGAACAGTGCTCTGCTCCCAGTAAGTGCTTAATAAATATTACTGAATGAATTCATTTTCCGCTTTACAGGAACTGCTGCCTCCCATAAATGCCCAACGTCTCTACAGTGACGGGATTCCTCCTGCCTGGATTCTCGGAGGTCCGGGAGCTGCAGCTGGTCCACGCTGCACTGTTCCTCCTGTTCTACCTCGCGGCCCTGACGGGGAATATCCTCATCGTCGCCGTCACCGCCCTCGACCAGCGCCTCCAGAACCACATGTATTTCTTCCTCAGGCACCTGTCCGTCCTCGAACCTTGTAACATGTCCGTCACCGTCCCCAAGTATGTCTTTATGTCCCTTACAGACCGTAGAGAAAATCTCTTTCCTAGGCTGTGGAGCACAGGTCTGTATGGTGATTTTCTTTGGACGTGAAGATTACTTTGTCCTCACGGTGATGTCCTGTGAACGCTACGCTGCCATCTCCCTCCCCCTACATTTTGAGGTCGTCATGAATAGAGTGGCCTGTGGGAAGATAGCGGCCTCCTCGTGGCTCAGTGGGGGCCTGATTGGAGTCCTGTTTTGAGCTCTGGCCATCTCCCTGTCCTTCTGCGGGTCCAACATTTTCCAGCAATTTTTCTGTGATGTCCTCTCCCGGCTGAAGATAACCTGCTCTGAGGACCATGTCGCCGTCGACGTGAGCGTCACTGTCGGCGTAGTGTTAGGCGTCGTCTGCTTCATTCTCATCATTGTCCCGTACTTGCACATCTTCCAGGCAGTGCTGAGGATGCCGGCCGCTGCGAGCCGGGTCAAAGCCTGCTCCACCTGCCTGCCGCACCTCACCGTCGTCACTCTCTTTGTCATGACTTTTTTCTGCGCGTACTTAAAGCCACCCTCAAATTCCCCCTTAGTACTTGGCCTGCTGGTGTCCGTGTTCTACACCATGGTGCCCTACACTCTGAAACCCCTCATCTACAGCCTGAGTTACCGGGATGTGAAGGCCGCCCTGGGGAGGGGGCTAGGCACGGAGTGGCTTCCATCTTGGGTATGTAAAGTCACCATTCTTGGCCTGCTGGAGTTAACATGGCCACAGTGAATGACCGCAGCATCTTACAGGGACCGGATCTTTGTGTGTTTCACAAACAGACCACCCTAGGGGAAGGAAAAAACATCTATAACACTTATTTAGAACAAGCTCCTCATTTCCACGGATAGATTGGGTCAGGCTAGATTCGTCTTCTGCCTTCTGAGCTGAAAGCCACCCTTCAAAGGAGGGCACAATTCTTAATGGAAGGTGACCCTCAAAGTCAGACCTTGGTCAGTCGGAACTTATTTTCCCTGAGAAATAATGTCATTGGTGGGGGATTAGCTCCTGAATTGACTCATCTCCCTGCTGTGGAACCCGACCTGAAACTTTTAAACTTTACACTGGCCAATTACCAAGTTGCAGAATGCCACCTTCTCCTATTTTTGCGTTTCTTTAGAGTGTTTCATGTTTAAATATGTGTGTGTGTGTGTGTGTGTGTGTGTCTGTCTGCCTGCCTTTATGTCTGTGCAAAGTATGGCTCAAACAAAAGTAATTTTCCCCAGAGTGATTAATTAGCTTTGTTTTGCTTTTTTTTTGCTGGCGCTCGGTGTGATCAATCAATCAATGCTTTTTTGTGTCTTTTTTTTCTAACTGGAATTTTTGAAGCCCTTACTGTGTGACAGGCACTGCATTACGTACTTGGGTAGTTACAAGTTAATCAGGTTGGACACAGTCCCTGTCCCTCCTAGGGTTTGTGATCTTAGACCCCATTTTACAGATGAGGTAACTGAGGCCCAGAGTAGTGAAGTGACTTGTCCAAGGTCTCCCACAGCAGACAAGTGGCAGAGCTGGGATTATAAACCATGACCTTCTGATTCCCAGGCCTGTGCTCTATCCACTAAGCCATCCAGGCATCACACCATCTGAAGCACAGTCCCACCAGCATCACTAATTGTTCAGGACTAACTCTCAAACTACAAGAAAAGATCAGCAAAGCAGCATGACCTAGTGGAAAGAGCACGGGCTCAGATGTCAGAGAACCTGGGTTCTAATCCTACCTCTGTCAATTCCCTGCTGTGTGACCTTAGGCACGTCACTTCATTTCTCCGTTCCTCAGTTTCCTCATCTGTAAAATGGGGGTTCAATACCTTTCCTTATCTGTAAAGTGGGGATTCAATGCCTGTCCTCCACCCCCACTCCGCCACTTAGACTGTGAACCCCGTGTGGAACCTGATTGTTTTGTACCTACCCCAGTGCTTAGAAAAGTACTTGGCACATAGTAAATGCTTAACGAATTCCATGAACAATAAAGTTCTGATGGTAGTCAGTCTCCCAGCATCAAAGTTATATTCACGTGAACACTACGATGTGGGGTGGTGTACAGAGTTCCTCACACAGTAAACATTCAATAAATACTATCGATGGATTGATTGATGAAACCAGAATGAGCAACAGCAGATTATCCAAAAAGCTACTGAATGGAAAGCAAGAACTGAGAAAGTGAAAACAAGGAGGCAGACAGCAGAACAACGTCTGAGAGGATATTTCATCCTCTGGACCACTTTCAAAACCAAGAACCACGTGACCAGAGGGTTCTTATATCGCCTGGGCCCCGAGGTCCCTGGGTAGGCCCTCAGGCTGGTCCTCCAGGAATTCATTCATTCATTCAATCTCATTTATTGAGGGCTTACTGTGTGCAGAGCACTGTACTAAGCGCCTGAGAAGTACAAGTCGGCAACATATAGAGAAGGTCCCTTCCCAACAATGGGCTCACAGTCTAGAAGGGGGAGACAGACAACAAAACATGTAGACGTGTCAAAATTGTCAGAACAAATAGAAATATAGCTATATGCACATCATTAACAAAATAAGTAGAATAGTAAATATGGACATGTAAAATAAATAGAATAATAAGTCTGTACAAATATATGCAAGTGCTGTGGGGATACTATTATCACTTGGTAAATCAGCCAAGTACAGTGCTCTGCACACAGTAAACGCTCAATAAATACGATTGAAAGAATGAATATTTATTGAGTGCAGAGCAGAGCCCTATATGTCAACCACTGTACTAATGCTAGGGAGAGTACAATATAACAATATAACAAACACACTCTCTACACCCAATGACCTTACAGTCTCTGTACTTATCCGTAATTTATTTTATATTAACATCTTTATCCCCCTTTAGATTGTAAGGTTGTTGTGTGGAGGGAGCATGTCTACTAACTCTGTTTCATTGTATTCTTCCAACTACTAAATATAGTGCTCTGCACATGTAAATGCTCAAAAATGATTTCTTAATTGCTTGCTAGAATGACACTACAACTTCTACTAGGGCTTTTGCTGCTATTACTGCACCTATTACTGTGACTGCTTTCCCTTCTTATATCTTTGTCATCTTGTTGTTCCCACTTGGAGAATTATGGTGTCAATCATTCATTCATTCATTCAATCATGTTTATTGAGTGCTTACTGTGTGCAGAACATTGTACTAAGCGCTTAGAAAATACCACTGGGCAGCAGATAGAGACAGTCCCTACCCAACAACGGGCTCACAGTCTAGAAGGAGGAGGCAGACAACAAAGTAAAACAAGTTGGCAAGTGTCAATACCATCAAAATAGATAACTAGAATTATAGATATAATCACAACTTTAATAAAACAAACAGAATAAAAAATCTGTACAAATACACACAGGTGCTGTAGAGGGTAAGGAGTAGAGCAGAGGGAGGGGGTGGAGGTGAGGGGAAGAGGGGGAGTAGCAGAGGAAAAGGGTGGGGGTCTCATTCTGGGTAGGCCTCCTGGAGGTGGTGAGCTCTCAGTAGGGCTTTGAAGGGAGGAAGAGAGCTGGTCTGGGGGATGTGTGGAGGGAGGGCATTCCAGGCCAGAGGTAGAACGTGGGTCAGGGGTCGACGACGGGACAGGTGAGAACAAGGCACAGTGAGGAGGTTAGCGGCAGAGGAGCAGAGTGTGCAGGGTGGGCTGCAGAAGGAGATAAGGGAGGTGAGGTAGGAGGGCTAAAGGTGATGGAGATCTTTGAAGCCAATAATGAGGAGTTTTTGCTTCATGCGAAGGTTGATAGGCAACCACTAGAGGTTTTTGAGGAGGGTAGTGACATGCCCAGAGATTTTCTGTAGAAAGATAATCCGGGCAGCAGAGTGAAGTATGGACTGAAGTGGGGAGAGACAGGAGGATGGGAGATCAGAAAGGAGACTGATGCAGTAATCCAGTCGGGATAGGATGAGAGATTGTATCAACAAGGTAGTATTTCGGATGGAGAGGAAAGGGCGGATCTTGGCGATGTTGTGAATTGGGTATGTGGGGTGAATGAGATTGCGGAATCAAAGATGGCACCAAGATAGCGGGCTTGTGAGACGGGAAGGATGGTAGTGCCATCCACAGTGATGGGAAAGTCAGGGAGAGGGCAGGGTTTGGGAGGGAAGATAAGGATCTGAATCTTGGACATGTTGAGTTCTAGGTGGCAGGAGGACCCGGTGGAGATGTCCTGAAGGCAGGAGGAGATACGAGCCTGAAGGGAGGGAGAGAGAGCAGGGGTCGTGATGTAGATTTGGGTGTCATCAGCGTAGAGGTGATAGTTGAATCCATGGGAGCGAATGAGTTCACCAAGGGAGTGAGTATAGACAGAGAACAAAAGGGGATCAAGAACTGACCCTTGAGGAACCCGTACAGGGAGTGAGAGGAGAAGGCTGTGAACGAGACTGAGAATGTACAGCCAGAGTGATAAGAGGAGAACCAGGAGAGGACACAGTCCGTGAAGCCAAGATTGGATAACGTCTTGAGGAGAACGTCGACACTGTCAAAGGCAGCTGAGCGGTTGAGTTGGATTAGGATAGAGTAGGAGCCATTGTATTTGGCAAAAAGGAGGTCATTGCTGACCTTTGAGAGGGCAGTTTGGGTGGAGTGGGGTGGACGGAGGTCAGATGCTAGGAGATTTAGGAGAGAGTTGGAGTTGAATTCGAGGCAGCGCGTATAGACTACTCGTTCAAGGAGTTTGGAAAAGAAGGGTAGCAAGGAGATAGGGCGATGACTGGAGGGGCAGCGGGATCAAGGGAGGGGTTTTTTAGGATGGGGGTGACCTGGGCATGTTTGAAGGCAGAGGGGAAGAAACCACTGAGGGGTGAGTGGTTGACGATGGAAGTTAAGTAGCAGAGGAGGGAAGGGGTGAGAGGTTTCATAAAATGAGAGGGAATAGGGTCCGAAGCACTGGTGAATGGGGTGGCACTTGAGAAGAGGGAGAAAAACTCATATGAAGATACTGCTGGGAAGGGTGAGAAAGTTGAAGAGAGGGTTGGGATCGGGGTGTGGGGAGTGGAGAAGGGGGAGGGGTGACTTTGGTGAGCTCAGACCTGATGGCGTTAATTTTCCTAATGAAGTAGGTGGCCACATAGTTGTGGGGTGAGGGTTGGAGGAGGAGGATGAACAGGGGGCCTGAGGAGGGGGTTAAATGTCCGGAACAACTGACGGGGGTGAAGGGCATGGGTGTCAATAAGGGAAGAAAAATAGTTTTCTCTGTCAGAGGAGAGGGCAGAGTTATAGCATTAAAGGATAAAGTTAACATCAGGTTGGCCTGATGTTTAGACTTTCGACAGCAGCGTTCAGCAGCTCAAGCGTAATTGAGAAGAAGGTGGACAGTGGCAGTGATCTAAGGTTGTGGGTTAGTGGTGCGAAAGCGACGAAGGTAAAGGGGATCGAGCTAGTTGAGTTGAGTAGAGAGGTTGGAGTTGAGACCGGTAATCTGGTCAACAAGCGTGGGTAGAGAGGATAGGGAGGCGAGGTGGGGTGTGATGCCCTGAGAGAGAAGAATGGGGTCGAGATAGCGGAGGTTTCTGTGGGGGAGTATTATAGATTAACAGGGGGGAAGAGAGTGAGAGAGGAGGCAGGTGAGAAGGTTGTGGTCAGAGAGAGGGATCTCAGAGTTGGTGAGGGTGGAAATAGTGCAGTGGTAGGGGATGATGAGGTCGAGTTCGTGACCAAGTTGGTGAGTGGGCGAGGTGGGGTGGAGCAGGAGGTTGGCGAAGTCAAGGAAAGATAGAAGGCTGGCGGCAGAGGAGTCACCGGGTACATCCATGTGGATGTTGAAGTCTCCGAGGATCAGAGTGGGCATGGAAAAGGAGAAAAGGAAGGTGAGAAAACGATCAAAATGGTTAACGAAGGTGGAGGTGGGACCAGGGGGGAGGTACATGACCCCCTAAATCCTCCTGAGGATGGTCAATACTCCTTTGGAGTTCCCTCCTAGTTAAGTGGATGTCTTTTACCAAGTGTCTAGGTCATTTTGTAATTGATAACTCTCTTCCAATATGCAATAGGTTGCTCCTCCCTTAGACTCACAGGAAAAACTCCTGTTGATTTCTTCACCTCATCGAGATTTTTGTCCTATGCAGGAAGTCATCATCACCTACCGATGAGCAATGTCTCCGCGGTGAAGGATTTCCTCCTGCTGGGATTTTCGGAGGTCCGGGAGCTGCAGCTGGTCCACGCCGCGCTATTCCTCCTGGTTTACCTAATGTCTCGGATGGGGAACCTCCTTGTCATTGCCATCACTGCTCTAGACCAACACCTCCAAACCCCCATGTACTTCTTCCTCTGAAACCTGTCAGTAGTCGACCTCTACCTCATCTCCGTCACCATCCCCAACTCCATTCACAACTCCCTGAACAACGAGAGATCCATCTCCCTAGTCGACTGTGCCGTCCAGTTCTCCTCTGTGGTCTAGTTTGCAGTCTCGGAATGGTCCGCCCTCACGGCCATGTCCTAGGACCGCTATGTCGCCATATGCGTTCCCCTGAGCTACGAGGTTGTCAAGGTTCGAAGGGCCTGTGGGAAGATGGTCGCTGCCTCGTGGCTCAGTTAGGCCCTGTTTGGAGTCTTTCTTTCAGCTTCGACCTTACCCCTGCCCTTCTGCGGGTCCAACATCGTCCAGCAGTTTTTCTGTGACGTCCCCTCCTTGCTGATGATAACCTGCTCCGAGGACCACGTTGCCGTCGACGTGAGCGTCACCGCCGGGGTAGCGTTCATCATCGTCTCATATGTGAGCATCTTCCGGGCCGTGCTGAGGATGCCGGCCGCCAAGGGCCGGGCCAAAGTCTTCTCCACCTGTCTGTCCCATCTCATCGTCGTGACTATTTTTTTCTCCACGGCCGCCTTCTCCCACTTAAAACCGACTTCCAACTCCTCCTTCCAGCTAGACCTGCTCGTGTCCGTGTTCTACACCGTGGTGCCCCCAGCCGTAAACACCCTCATCTGCAGCTAGAGGAACAGAGATGTGAAGCAGGCCATGGGGAGAGTCCTGGTTAGGAGTCTTTTCTCCGAAGATAGAAAATTTCACACTCTGACCCTAGATGGACCTGACTGAATTGATTGACTTGATTGACTCTAGATGGACTTGAGCGGCCTGCAGAGATCTGAGATATATGTCGTTAGTGACTATTTCTGGCTGCACGCTGCCTAATATCAATGGCTTTGATTAGTTCAGTACAGTAGTTTTTAATACAGCTGTTCTTGATTGGTACTTAAATCTAGTTCCCATGCCTGGGGTTAGATCCCTGCACTTGGATTCACCCCCTTTATTCACCATCATCAGAGGGTAGATCACAGGCCTGGGAGTCAGAAAGACCTGGGTTCTAATCCTGGCTCTGCCACTTGTTTTCTGTGTGACCTTGGGGAAGTCACTTCATTTCTATGGGCCTCAGTTCCCTCATCTGTAAAGGGGGATTAATACTGTAGGCCCCAACGTGATTAGCTTGTATCTATCCCAGTGGTTAATATAGTGCCTTGTATATAGTAACAAATACCACTAAAGAAAATTGCAGGAGGGTGTTTTAAATTGAATTTTGATCTTCAAATCTTCCCCAGAAGCCAGGAGCAGGGGTACAGGTTAAAGTTTTCCAACCACTTAATGCTCTCAGTTGTCACTCAACAAACACCATTATGATTTCTCCTCCTACTCTTACTGTTGCTACTATTATTGTAGAATTTACTTCAATATTTAAGTATTAATTCAATCAAAAAATCAATAAATCACAAATCACTCTAATTAAAGTACAACAGAAGTCCAAGATACATTATTTGCACAAAAGGAGCTTAAATCCTTCAAAAATATTGCAGGTGCCTATGACACACAGCCATTCACTGTCAAAACTGTTATGAGGTCTTGGGGTTCTTTTCTCTTTTTTTGCCTAATCATTCTGAATAGTGGATTCAACCATGACTCACCAAATGGGCTAGGGTTCCTATTCTCCCTACCACGATATATCTCCAATCCCCAGAGTTGAAACAGAAAGCTATTATTAATTATGGAAAGAGAATGATGAGTCTGTTGAGGTTGTTCTAGGAAGGAGTCCCAGAGTGGAAGCCACGTGGGACTAGGCGGGTATTTAGGTTGAAGGGGTCGGGACCACAGAGAGCCCAAGATCCCAGCCTTACGAGATTTCTGGAAAGCCAGCTGTCTCAACGGAGCCCTGGGACCGTCCTCCCACGGGGAATCTCCCAGAAAATAACCCGGCTGTCGTCTGAGGGTACGGCACCGCCATCCGGAGAGCCGAGAGGGGGAAGGAGAATACTGACAGCTCCCACCCATCACGCAGACCTCCCTGTCACAACCAACCACATCCAGGACCGACGAGATAAGATGAGCCTCTCTCTCAGCAGAGGTCGATACTTTCCAGCCCAGGACATGCCCGGTGACCCTGGAGAGGAAGAGGCAAAGGTGAGGGTCAGGGAAGAGGGAATGGAAATGGGAGTCTGAGATAAGACGAAATCTGAGCTGAAATTTTTCCTGTTCCTTCGTGTGAGTTTACCCAATCGATCAATCTATCAATGTCAGTAGAATGTATTGAACCTTTATTGAGTGCAGAGTACCATACTAAGCATCACAGGCCAAGCACATAGTAAGCGCTTAACAAATACAATTATTTTCATTTGAGAAAGTACAATACAAAAGCGCCTAGTACAGTTTTTTTTGTGGGATTTGCTAAGCACTTACCATGTACCAGGTATTATACTAAGCACTGCGGTAGATACAAGCTAGTCAGGTTGAATAGAGAACACATTTCACATAGAACTAACAGTTTTAATTCCCATTTTACAGGTGAGGTAACTGAGGCACAGAAAAGTGAAGGTCACCCAGCAGACAAGTGGAAGAGCAGTGGCTGATACATAGATAGCACTGAACTTTATCTAATTCGCCACAGTGGAAAGAGCAAAGTTCAGCCACATTGAAACTGACAGATGGAGACAGAATTTGAGAATAATATATTGTAGCTTTAATCCGTTCTGCCTCGCTCTGATGGGTTTTGGCTAGAGCTTGCAATTGGATCTGTACCTTTTGAGCGCTTGGTATTCACCCCCACCCCCCTTCAGCCCTACAGCACTTACGTCTATATATACAATTTATTTATTTATATCAATGTCTTCCCCCACCCCCTCTAAGCTATAAGAGCTTTGTGGGCAGGGGACGTGTTCATCAACTCTGTTATGTTGTACTCTCCCAAGAACCTAGTACAGTGTTCTGCATATAGCAAGCGCTCAATAAATACCATTGATTTATTGATTCCAAGCATGTAGCACAGTGCTCTGCACACAGTAAATGTTCAATAAATGCTACTGTTTGATTGATTGATAGAACACTTTCAGGGAAATTGGAAACTTCAGAATTCCCTCCCCAAGTGGGACAGGGGAAGGGTCCTTTCGGCCTCTAGTATATCTACACGAGCACTTAATCCCATGCTTGACACATGTCAGTCTATCAATCAGTGATATTTGTTCATGTATTCATTCAATCACTTGTATTTATTGAGAGCTTATTGTGTGCAGAACACTGTACTAAGCGTTTGGGAAGTACAAGTCGGCAACATATAGAGATGGTCCCTACCCAACAACGGGCTCACAGTCTAGAAGGGAGGACAGACAGCAAAACAAAACATGCAGAAAGGTGTCAAAATCATCAGAACAAATAGAATTAAAGCTTTTGCACATCATTAACAAAACAAATATAATAGTAAATATGTACAAGTAAAATAAATAGAGTAATAAATCTGTACAAATATATATAAGTGAGTGGGGAGGGGAAGGACGGAGAGTCGGGGGATGGGAAGAAGGAGAGGGAAAAGGGGGCTCAGTCTGGGAAGGCCTCCTGGAGGAGGTGAACTCTCAGTAGGGCTTTGCAGGGAGGAAGAGAGCTAGCTTGGTGGATGTGTGAAGAGAGGGCATTCCAGGAGTGAGTGCTTCCTATGTGCAGTACACTGTTCTTAGCTCTTGTGAGCAGACATGTTCCCTTCAGATAATGAATTTATAGTCTAGGTAGTAAGTGCTTAACAAACACCACAATTCAGTATCATTGTTACTACTACTATTATCCAACTCTGTGAACCTATCCGGATATCTTATATGTTTTAGAAATAAATGCTGCCTCTTCTCTCCCAAGAGCTTAGTACAATGCGCTGGACACAAGGAGTGTTTAACAAGTGCCATTAATGGTGACGAGTGAGGTGTTGGACGTGATGAGTGCTACAGCATGGCTCTCCTTAACACACAGTTTTGTGAGAACACAACCAGTACATTCTAGGAGAAATGGGTGTAAATAACAAGAGAAGGGCGTGAAGCTGTGTAGCCACAGTCCCTGCTGACGGTTAGAGCGACCTAAACATCAATAAACTCTGAAAGGGTTTTTGTTTTTTCCTAAACCAAACCAGGAAGCTGGACTAGGTGAGCAGATGAGGTTTATTCAGGGAGGGAGTCACTGTTCTGTTGTGCAAATTTCTCTCTGAAGGTTGTCACCTTCCTCTGAATCAGGTTTTGTTTATGGTTTTGGTTAAGCACTTACTATGTGCCAAGCACTGTACTAAGCGCTGGGGTCGACACAAACTAATCGGTTTGTAACAGGCATCAATAGAAATAAATAGAATTATAGATATATACACAACAAAACAAGTAAACAGACATTAATATAAATAAACAGAATTATAGGTATGAGTTATCTATATATATAAATAATATCTATATTATATATATCATCTCTCCCTTTGCTCTTCACACCCCTTATATATAAGCGCTGTGGGGCGCGGGGGGAGGAAGAGCAAAGGGAGAGAGATGGGGCGATGCAGAGGGGAGAGGGAGTTGAAGGAAAGGGGCGCTTAGTCTGGGAGGGAAAGCGGAGCTTGTAATAATAATTGTGGTATTTGTTAAGCTCTTATTATGTGCTAAACACTGCAATAAGCACTGGGATGGTTACAAGATAATCAGATCCCAAATAGGGCTCAAAGTAGGAGCGAGAACAGTAATCGAATTCCCATTTTTGCAGATGAGGGAACTGGTGCACAGGGAAGTTAAGTGATTTGTCCAAGGTCACCCAGCAGGCAAGTGGTAGTGCCGGGATTAGAAGCTGTGAGCAAGATACCAGTAGTGGAAAATAGGAAGGCAAAGGAGAGTCAGTAGGTTGGCTTGAAGGACACCACTGCCTAAAGGATAGAGCACGAGCCTGGGAGGCACAAGGACCTAGGTTCTAATGCTGGCTCTGCCACTTGTCGTCTGTGAGACCTTAGGCAAGTCACTTCACTTCTCAGTGTCTCAGTTACCTCATCTGTAAAATGGGGATTAAGACTCTGAGCCCCATGTGGGACAGGGACTGAGTATAACCCAATTGCTTGTATCCACCGCAGCACTTAATACATTGCCTGGTACATAGTAAGTGCTAAGGAAATGCTACAATTATTGTTATTACAAGGGACTAAAGACTGTGAGCTGGGATGTAGTTGTATTACAGAGGCACAGAAAAGTGAAGTGAGTTGGCCAGGGTCACACAGAAGACAAATGGAGAGACGAAATTAATAATAACAACAACAACAATAATAATAATAATAATAATGGTATTTGCTAAGTGCTTACTATGTGCCAAGCACTGTTCTGAGCACTGGGGTACACACAAGGTAATCAGGTTGTCCCACGTGGTGCTTACAGTCTTGGGAATCAGCGTGGTTCAGTGGAAAGAGCACGGGATTGGGAGTCAGAGGTCATAGGTTCTAATCTCGGCTCCGCCACATGCATGCTGTGTGACCGTGGGCAAGTCACTTAACTTCTAGGAACCTCAGCTACCTCATCTGTAAAATGGGGATGAAGACTGTGAGCCCCACGTGGGACAACCTGATCACCTTGTATGCCCCCAGCGCTTAGAACAGTGCTTTGCACATAGTAATCGCTTAACAAGTGCCATTATTATTATTATTAATAATAATAATAATAATGCCCATTTTATAGATAAGGTCACGGAGGCTCAGAGAAGTTAAATGACTTGCCCAAAGTCACACAGCTGATGAGTGGCAGAGCCGGGATTAGAACCCAAGATCTCTGACTCCCAGGCCCAAACTCTACCTGCAAGTACATGTTGCTTCTATGACCTTGAGAGCTCACTCCCACCTCACTGAACTGTTGTACTAGACTCTCCCGAGCATTTAGTACAGATCTCTGCACACAGAAAGCACTCAATAAACACCCTTTGATTGGCTGACCAATTGATTGATTACACTTATAATTTGTTACTGCTACTCGGAATGTAACAACCCTGATTCCTTGTGGATGGAAGACATGATAGGAAACATGTACATTGATTAGAGATGACAAGATCAAGCTTGCATACAAGTTGGGTGAGAAGGTGGGGTGAAGGATGGAATCAGTAAAGTTGAGGAGTGAGAAGCAGCATGGCCTCATGGATAGATCACGGGCCCGGGAGTCAGATGACCTGGGTTCTAATTTCAGCTCCTCCACTTGCCTGCTGTGTGACCTTGGGCAATTCACTTCGCTTTTCTGTGCCTCTGTTCTTCTGTTCTCCCTCCTACTTAGATGGTGAGCCCCATGTGGGACAAGGACTGTATCCAACCTAATTCACTTGTATCTACTCCAGCACTTAGAATAGTGTTTGACACACCATAAGCGCTAAACAAATACCATTTCTGATCCCTTAGCAGAGAGGGGAGCCCCGGATCACAGATATTGTAACAGCCATCCAGACCCTAGCTCTTCCCATTGCTCCTGTCAGGAACGTCCTTCCCGTTTAATCCACTCACTTCTTTGTTACCCTTGCGCTTGGAATTGCTCCTTTTATTCAGCTATCAATTCCACAGCACGTATGTCCATATCCATCATTTATCAATTTATATTCACATCTCTCTCCCCTATAGACTGTAAGCTTATTGTGGGCAGGGATCGGGCCTACCAACTCTGTTATGTTTACTGTCCCAAGTGTGTAGTTCAGTGCTTTCAACTCAGTAAACCCTCAATAAATGCGATTGATTGATTGATCGATAACCCCACCAGGCGTCTGCTCTCCTCATCTTCAAAATCCTTCTGAAATCTCATCCCATCCCACGCTGAGAAGCAGTGTGGCTTAGGAGAAAGAGCACTGGCCTGGGAGTCAAAGGACATGGGTTCTAATCCCTGCTCTGCCACTTGTCTGCTGTGTGATCTTGGGCAAGCCACTTCATTTCTCTGTGCCTCAGTTAAATCATCTGTAAAAGGGGGATTAAGACTTTGAGTCCCACGTGGGACAACGTGATGACCTTGTATCTAACCCAGAGCTTAGAACAGTGCTTGGAACATAGTAAGTACTTAACAAATACCATTATCATCGTCATCATCATCATCCAGAAGTTTCCCCATTCATTTCTATTCTCTCCAGATCATGCCCACTAACTCCCTTCGTTTTTCCTATAGATTTCCTATGCTCGTTATTATCAGGGAACGTTTCCGCTAATTTTGTAGTATTGTACTCCCTAACCAAACCCTTAGTACACTGCTCGCCATATAATAAGCACTCAGTTAACACCACTGATTGATTTTTTTTACATGCTCTATTAAATAAACACTCACTTTTCCTTTTTCCTTCTGTCTATAGCGTTAGTGTCTGTTTCCCCCCTATAGACTGAGGAGAGGGTTTATGTGTTGATACTCTACGTACTCTCTTAAAGATCTCAGTTTAGGACTCTGCATTCCTTAGGAGCTCAATAAATACTACAGATTGAATGATTTATTAATTTTCCTCTTCAGCACTTTTGCACCACCTCGGCGGTTATGTATGTTTTTGTAGACCCAGCTAGGAGGAGGTTGAATCCTTCCAGAGGCCAGTGAGGACTTTTTGTCAGGTGTTGTTTATGCGCTTACTTTGTGCCAGCCACTGAGTTATAAACTGAGGTGGATATAAGATAATCCTAGCCAAGCCCCGCTTTTCCTCCACTCTCCCTCCCCTGCCCATCGCCCCGACTCGGTCCCTTTGCTCTACCCCCCTCCCTCCCACTATAGCACGAGTATATTTGTACATATTTATAATTCTATTTATATTAATGATGCACAAATATCTATAATTCTGTTTATTTATATTGCTGCTATTGATGCATATTTACTTGTTTTGATGCCCATCTCCCGGCTTCTAGACTGTGAGCCCGTTGTGGGCAGGGGTTGTCTCTATTTGTCGCTAAACTGTACTTTCCAAGAACTTAGTACAGTGTTCTGCACATAGTAAGCGCTCAATAGATACAATTGAATGAATGACGGAAGGAATAATCAGGTTGGGTATAGCCCTTGTCTACATTGGGTTTACAGTCTAAGAAAGGAGGGCACAGGATTTAATCTCCATTTTACAGATAAGGAGACTAACACACAGAAGAAGTAAACTGACTTGTTGCCAACTTGTACTTCCCAAGCGCTTAGTACAGTGCTCTGCACACAGTAAGCGCTCAATAAATACGATTGAATGAATGAATGAATGACTTGTTCAAGGTACCCAGCTAACATGTGGCTAAAGGCTGGGGTAGATACAAGATAATCACATTGGACACAGTCTCTATCCGACATGGGACTCTTAGCCTCTCAGAAGGAGTAGCTGAGACACTGGGAAATGAAGTGTCTTGCCCAAGGTCACACAGCAGATAAGTGGTGAAGTCAGGATTAGAACCCAGGTTCTTTGACTCCCAGGCCCGGGTTATTTCCAGTAGGCCAAGCTGCTTCTAGTCTCCAGACAATAACTGAGCTTGCCAATCTGTCATTCCCTACCTCTGTGTTGAGAGTAACCAATCGTACTCTCCCAGTGAGGAGATGAGGATACATTCTATTTTTGCTGTGGTATTTGGTAAACACTTATTTCGTGACAATCACTGTTCTAAGCACTGGGATATATACAAATGAATCAGGTTGCACACAATCCCTTTCCCATATGAGTTTCACAGTCTATGTAGGAGGGAGAACTGGAATTGCATCTCCATTTTACAGCTGAGGAAATTGAAACCCAGAGAAGTGAAGTGGCTTGCTCAAGGTCACCCGGCAAGCACAAGGGAGAGCTGGGACTCTCACGCTCAGTTTTCGTCTACTAAATCATGCTACTTCTCCTATTCAGAAGCATAGCACTCTCTCTCGAATACGAGTATATTTATGTAGAGGAAGATGCTGTTGTTGCCATGATAACATCACGGGCCAGGACCAATGCTGCAGTTGGGAGTGCCAGGTCCTTATCTCCAGAGGGTTCTCCAGTCGCCTGGCCCACAAGGTCCCTCCACAGGGGCCAATGCCTGTTCTCCAGGGATCCCCCCCTAGGAGTAGGAACCCATCTGGAGAGCAGGTCAGCATCCATGGGAGAGGGGAGAGTGGCTGAGGGATAATGGCAGTCTCTTTGTGGATGCCTGAACCCAGGAATCAGAGGAGAAGGAGGGGACCAGCCCAGTTCAGAAGACGTCAGTGCCCCCTGTCAGCCCCAGCTGCCCTGGTGAAAGTGAACGGGGGTGGGAAGAGGCAGAATGGAACCAGAAGGATGAAGCCAGAGATGGAGCCATTCTGGAGAGATTATCGCACTCGGAGAACAGGTTAGAGTTCATTCATTCATTCAATCGTATTTATTGAGCGCCTACTGTGTGCAGAGCACTGTACTAAGCGCTTGGAAACTACAATTCAGCAACAGAGACAATCCCTGCCCAAAAGGGGCTCACAGTCTCAAATTGCTCACCTCTAACTCTCTCCTAGACACCCCCTTTTCCCCACTGCTCGTCCAGTTATCGCTCTACCTCCCTCTTACCCTTCCTTTCCAAATTCCTAGAACGGGTCGTCTACACGCGCTGCCTCTGATTCTTCAACTCCAACTCTCTCCTAGACTCCCTCCC
The DNA here is from genome assembly GCF_015852505.1 of Tachyglossus aculeatus. Classification (NCBI taxonomy): domain Eukaryota; kingdom Metazoa; phylum Chordata; class Mammalia; order Monotremata; family Tachyglossidae; genus Tachyglossus; species Tachyglossus aculeatus. Next base: position 5,432,941 of record NC_052089.1, on the reverse strand, counting down.
ATCTGTTTCGATTCCCTCCACTCCACCCAAACTGCCCTCTCAAAGGTCAGCAATGATCTCCTTCTTGCCAAATCCAATGGTTCCTCATCCTCGTCGATCTTTCAGCTGCCTTCGACACTGTGGACCACACACTTCTCCTTAACACTCTATCCAACCTTGACTTCACAGATGCCGTCCTCTCCTGGTTCTCTTCTTATCTCTCTGGACGAACATTCTCAGTCTCCTTCACGGGCTCCTCTTCCTCCTCCCATCCCTTATTCAACGGGTTCCTCAATGGTCAGTTTTTGGTCCCCTTCTGTTCTCCAACTATACTCATTCTCTTGGTGAACTCATTCGTTCTCCTGGCTTCAACTTTCATCTCTATGCAGATGACACTCAAATTTACATCTCCACCCCTGTTCTCTCTCCCTCCCTCCAGGCTCGTATCGTCTCCTGCCTTCAGGACATCTCCATCTGGATGTCTGCCCGCCATCTAAAACCCATCATGTTCAAGACTGAGCTCCTTATCTTCCCGCCCAAACCCTATCCTCTCCCTGCATTTCCAGTCACTGTGGATGGCACTACCATCCTTCCTGTCTCACAATCCCGCTATCTTTGTGTCATCCTTGACTCCACTGTCTCATTCACCCCACACATCCAGTCCGTCACCAAATCCTGCCGGTCTCACTACTACAACATCACCAAGATCCGCCCTTCCCTCGCCATCCAAATCGCTACTTTGCTGGTTCAATCTCTCATCCTAACACGACTGGATTACTGCATCAGCCTCTTTTAAAATCTCCCATCCTCCTGTCTTTCCCTGCTTCAGTCTATACTTCACGCTGCTACCCGTATTATCTTTGTTCAGAAACGCTCTGGGCGTGTCACTCTGCTTCTCAAAAATCTCCAGTGGTTGCCTATCAACCTTAGAATCAAGCAAAAACTCCTCACTCTCGGCTCCAAGGATCTCCATCACCTCGCCCCCTCCTAGCCCCACCTCTCTTCTCTCCTTCTACAGCCCAGCAAGCACACTCGGCTCCACTGCCGCTAACCTCCTCACTGTGCCTTGTTCTCACCTGTCCCGTCGTCGACCCCTGGCCCACGTCCTACCTCTGGCCTGGAATACCCTCCCTCCATATATCCGCGAAACTAGCTCTCTTCCTCCCTTCAAAACCCTACTGAGACCTCACCTCCTCCAGGAGGCCTTCCTAGGCAGAGCCCCCTCTTTTTATTCTCCTCTGCCTCCTCCCCTCCTCATTGCCCCCTCCATCCCTTTGCCCTACCCACTTCCCCTCCCCGCAGCACATATATTTGTACATATTTATTACTCTATTTTATTTGTACATATTATTACTCTACTTATTTTATTAATGATATGCATATAGCTCTAAGTCTATTTATTCTAATGGTATTGACACCTGTCTACTCGTTTTGTTTTGTTGTCTGTCTCTCCCTTCTAGACCGGGAGCTCTTTGTTGGGTAGGTTCTCTCTATAAAATGCCGATTGATTTGTACTTCCCAAGCGCTTAGTACAGTGTTCTGAACACAGTAAGCGATAAATAAATACGATTGATTGAATGAATGAAGGAATAGAAGGGGGAATAGACCAGTTCAGATCAAGACAGTACCCCAAACAGGGCAGGCATGTAGGAGGGGAATGACTTGCCAGAAATAATAAATAATAATTAATTTTGGTACATCTTAAGCGCTTTCTGTGTGTCAAGCACCGTTCTAAGTGCTGGGGTAGATACAAATTAAGCAGGTTGGACACAGTCCATGTCCGTCATGGGGCTCACACTCTTATCTCCATTGTACAGGTGAGGTACCCGAGGCACAGGGAAATGACGTTACTTGTCCAAGGTCACACAGCAGGCTTGTGAGGGAGCCGGGATTAGAACCCACATCCCTCTGACTCCCAGGTCCGTGCTCTATCCACCAGTGGCCCCATCACCGACACAGCTATCCTTCCTCCAGCATCCACACCCTGGCTACCATGGCATCGACCCGCCAGACTCTGATGCTATAACGGAGCATCGGCATGATGCCATAGTCACTTCGGCTGTGAGTGATTCCTGTATGTCAAAAACGTTTTCACTGGGAACATGATTTTCAGGGACGAGAGAGCGTGACTGATTCTGGGGAAAACCCCGGTACCATCATCAGTTCTTCTGAATGGACGTTCTCCTATGAATCAATGCCTTACCATCAATCAATCAATTAATCAATCGTATTTATTGAGCGCTTACTGTGTGCAGAGCACTCTACTAAGTTCTTGGGAAGTACAAGTTGGCAGCATATAGAGACGGTCCCTACCCAACAGTGGGCTCACAGTCTAGAAGGGGGAGACAGAGAACAAAACAAAACATATTAACAAAATAAATAAATAAATAATACCATGGTAGGAGAGTTTAAGTACGCCAATGTAGCTTAAAGCTATGCCATTGAAAGATACGCTCACTAGGGTTACCCATAATGGACCATGGGTAAGGAGAAGCATCAGACAAAGTTGATTTACCTGTGCTGGGCAACAGCGGCATGGGAAAGAGCAAACACAGGTGATCAAAATGTGGATCAAAGACCACGGCAGAGACTCAGGTTTTCACTGCATGGAAGGAGGCAATGGTAATCCAAATTTTATGTTTACCGAGAAAACTCTGTGGATACACATACCAATCAATCAATCAGTCAATCGTATTTATAGAGCGTTTACTGTGTGCAGAGCACTGTACTAAGCGCTTGGGAAGTACAAGTTGGCAACATATAGAGACAGTCCCTACGCAACAGTGGGCTCACAGTCTAGAAGGGGGAGACAGAGAACAAAACCAAACATACTAACAAAATAAAATAAATAGAATAGATATGTACAAGTAAGATAAACAAATAGAGTAATAAATATGTACAAACACATATACATATATTCAGGTGCTGTGGGGAAGGGAAGGAGGTAAGATGGCGGATGGAGAGGGGGACGAGGGGGAGAGGAAGGAAGGGGCTCAGTCTGGGAAGGTCTCCTGGAGGAGGTGAGCTCTCAGTAGGGCCTTGAAGGGAGGAAGAGAGCTAGCTTGGCGGATGGGCAGAGGGAGGGCATTCCAGGCCCGGGGGATGACGTGGGCCGGGGGTCGACGGCGGGACAGGCGAGAACGAGGCACGGTGAGGTGATTAGCGGCAGAGGAGCGGAGGGTGCAGGGTGGGCTGTAGAAGGAGAAAAGGGAGGTGAGGTAGGAGGGGACGAGGTGATGGAGAGCCTTGAAGCCGAGGGTGAGGAGTTTCTGCCTGATGCGCAGATTGATCGGTAGCCACTGGAGATTTTTGAGGATAAACTACCAGAATAACTACTGGTAGTTTATCCATAAAGCCTTCTTGGTAAATATATGGTAGTGGTTTACCAATACCTTCTTCCTTGCAGTGAACTTTAGTCTGCACCCTGGATGCTCTCCCATGCTGTTGCTGTCCAGCACAGGTGAGTTTTGACTTGTAGCAGATTGGCCTCCACTGACTAGCCATAGCCGAGACTGAGAACTCTCCATACGATTCTGAGAGGGACTGAGGATGTTAGTTTGAGTATAAAATCACTTCTAGACTACAAGCTCATCGAAGGCAGGGAACGTACCTACCAACTCCATTACTTCATGGAGTAACTCCATTAACTCCATTAGACTCTCCCGAGTATTTAGTACAGTGCCCTGCACACAGTAAATGCTCAGTAAATACGTTGATTGACCTAAAACATTTCACAGCTGTTCATCTCTTTTTGCTCTCTGGTAGTCTCCTTTCTGCAATTTCTGTCTATCCAAAGAATAGTAATACTTGCGTCTCTTGTTAAATGCTAACTATGCATCACACACAGTAGTATGTACAGGGGTAGACGCAGAATAATCAGGTAGGACACGGTCTCTACCCCACATGGGGCTCTCAATTTCAGTAGGGGGGAGAACAGGCCTTGAATTTTCATTTTATAGATGAGGGATCAGAGGCTCAGAGAAGTTTAGTATGCTGCCCAAGGTCACAGAGAAGGCAAGTGATAGAGTCAGAATTAGAACGCAAGTCCTCCGACTCCAAGGATTGTGCTCTTTCCACTGCACTATGCCACTCCCGCAAGACTGTGAGCTTGGACTTCCTTGACAGCAAGGATCATTTGTACTAATACTACTGAACTCAGTAGTTGCTCAGTACGTACAAATGATTCATTTACTACTACGGGAATTAATGTTGATTCCTTTATCAACGCCATCAAGGCCTGTAAATCGAAGTCTTCCCTCTTCCTGTGCAGGGAGTCGACATCATCCTCCAGAAATGTCCAACAGCTCCAGGGTGCGGGAATTCCTCCTTCTGGTATTCTCAGAGGTCTGGGAGCTGCAGCTAGTCCACGTCACACTGTTCTTTCTGGTCTACCTGGCGACCCTGAGGGGGAATCTACTCATCATCGCCATTACTACCCTCGACCGGCGCTTCCACACCCCCATGTACTTCTTCCCCGGGAACCTGTCCCTCATCGACCTCTGTCTCATCTCCGTCACTGTCCCCAAATCCATCACCATCTCCTTGACTAACTGCCAATACATCTCCTTCTTGAGCTGTGCCACTCAGCTCTTCATGGTGGTCCTGCTTGCTGTCTCGGAGTTTTTCATCCTTATGGCCATGTCCTATGACCGCTACGCCGCCATTTGCCTCCCTCTGCACTACGAGGTCATCATGAACGCTGGGGTTTGTGGGAATATGGCGGCCGGCTCCTGGCTCAGCGGAGGACTGTTTGGGGTCTTGTTTTCACCTTCGATCTTCTCCTTCTCCTTCTACGGATCCAACGTTGTCCAGCATTTCTTCTGTGACCTCTCCTCCCTGCTGAAGATCACCTGCTCTGAAGACCACTCCGCCATCAACGTGAATGTAACCTTTGTGCTAACCATTTGTGCCGTAGTCTTCATTTTCATTATCGTCTCGTATGTGCACATCTTCTGGGCCGTTCTGAGGATGCCGGCTGCGGAGGGGCGGGCCAGAGTTTTCTCCACCTGCCTGCCTCATCTCGTCATCGTCACCATCTTCCTCTCCACAGGCGTGTTCAGCTATCTCAAACCGCCCTCACACTCATCCTCGGTGATCGACCTGCTGATGTCCGTGTTCTACGCCCTCATGCCTCCGGCACTGAACACCCTCATCTACAGCCTGAGGAACTGGGTCTTGAAAGGTGCTCTGTGGACAGTCTTAAGAAGGAGATTCCCTCAGACTCCTCTTTACATTGAAATGTCTGTTTCTTTGTGCTGATATTCAAGCCATCAGTCAATCAATCATATTTACTTACAGGAGCAAAGCGTGCTGTCTGGGTTGTAGTAGGAGAGTAGTGAGGGTGAGGTTGTAGTGGGTTTTAGTGAGATAGGAGGGGACAGGTTATTGAGTGCTTTAAAGCCAGTGGTGAGGAGTTTCCGTTTGATGTGGAGGTGCATGGGCAAACAGTGAAGGTTCTCAAGGAATGGGGAATATGGACTTAAAGTTTTTATTAAAAAAAATCATCCGGGCAGCAGAGTGAAGAATGAGCTGATGTGGGGAGAGATAGGAGGCACGGGAGATCAGGAAGGAGGTTGATAATGTAATCAAGGTGGGAGAGAATAATGGATTGGATTAACGTGGTAGCAGTTCAGATGGACAGGGAAGGGAAGATTTTAGTGATGTCGTGAAAGTGGAACGAACAGGAATCAGTGATGGATTGAAATTGTGGGTTGAATGAGAGAGATGAGTCTAGAATAATGCCAAGGTTCTGGGCTTGTGAGACAGGAAGAATGATGGGTCATCTATGGTGTTGGGAAATTCAAGGGGAGGACAGGGTTTGGATGGGAAGATAAAGAAAATATTTGGCATATTTCCTGCCCACAAGGAGCTTACAGTCTAGAGGGGATTGATCACGCCACTGGGAGCCATGACATGGGTTCTAATGCCAACCCTGCCCCTGACCAGCTGTGTTACTTTGGGTGACCAACTTAAACTCTCTGGGCCTTTCTGTAACATGAGGATTTGATACATGCTTTCTCTTTCTCTTATATTCTGAACCTCTTACGGCCAGGGACTTTGTTCGAGCTGATCATTTTGTTTCTACACAACACTTGTTACACCCTTTTGCATGTAAACTGTTAATAAAGATTATCATGATAATGTTGATAATTATGGTTATGATGTTAATTATGATTATGATCAGGAGTCCATTAATTTATACCTCCTGGATTAGATCCAGCTACCCCCTTCCGAGTCTTGCAACAGTATATTTAGAGGGACTTTGTAATTGCTTTTTAGGGTGTCTTCCAGGTGCGTTATTAATAATAATTATTATTATTATTATGGTATTTGTGAAGCATGTCTTTGTGCCAGGTGCTGTACTAAGCAAAGGGGTGGATATAAGCAAATAGGGTTGGACACAGTCCCCTGTCCCATGTGGGGTTCACAGTCCCAATCCACATTTTACAGATGAGGTAATTAAGGGCCAGAGGAGTGAAGGGACTTGCCCAAGGTCACAGCAGACTAGTGGCAGAGCCGGGATTATAATCCGGATGAATGGACTACATTGGTTCCCTGCATTGCTTTGGTTTTTCCTAAATATTGGGGGTAGGAGGGATAGCCTGTGGAATCCCGATCTGATATCCAAGACATTTCAGCCTCCCAACTGCCCCAGGTCTGGGTGATTTTATCTAGTGGGCTGACCAAATATTCAATAAGGTTGTCTTCTAGACTGCTAGTTTGTTATGGGCAGGGAACGTCCTGGCTGATTTTGTTGTATTGTATTCTCCCAAGTTGTTAGTAGAGTGATCTGTGCATAATAAGTGCTCAATAATTACTTTTGACTGATGATGATGATGATAATAATACTAATCATTTAGGAGTCAGTCAATCGTATTTACTGAGTGCTTATGGTACTCAGCACTTGGGAGCATATAGTATAACAATATAGCAGACACATTCTCTGCTTAGAATGAGTTTACACTCTGAAGTGGGTGGCAGGCATTAATAAGAATAAATACCTAAAAGAAATGGACATAAATGATGTGGGGCTGGGAGGGGGATGAATAAAGAGAACAAATCAGGGCGACGCAGAAGGGAGTGGAAGAAAAAGTAAAGAAGACTTAGTCAGATAAGGCCTCTTGGAGGAGATGTCCTTCAGTAAAGCTTTGACGAGGTGGAGAATAAGGCCTACTCTTAGGGTAGCTACGACCATTGGAAGAAGGGGAGTAAAAGATGGATACAGATCCCATCTAATTGTTCAGATCCATCACCTCTTATCCAACCATCTATCCATTCATCAATCCAATAGTCCATCACTGAGAATTACTGAGCATATCTTCTGTGTCAAATGCGGTAGCCAGTTTTTTGGAGACTTCGTCAACTGCCCCACCCAGAAGCCCAAGGAGAGATGGAGGTCAGGGCCCCTCAGACCCACGCTGCCCCTATGAGAGTGACTTTGGTGCAGGTGGGGTGGAGGGACAGGGAGGGACGAGAAGGCAGGTGGAAGAGTCGGAGACAGTCTGGGGAAATGCTCACACTAGGGACCTATGTTGGGGTTCAGACCAGGGACACGACCCCCGACCGGGCACGGGGCTTGCAGGAGGGGGGCATTGTCCAGTGTCCCCAACCTTCACAATCCCCTCCATCTTGATTGGCTTGTATCCACCCCAGTAATTAGTACAGTGCCTGGCACATAGTAAGAACTTAACAAATCCTATTATTATTATTATTATTATTATCCACTACCCAACCGTATCTACCAGGCAGCCACCTGTCAGGTTCTGGTACTGTGGCACAGCCCTGGAAGTTTGGATGAGTTTTAAGTCTACCCAGGTGTTTTGACAGTACTCTGCACACAGTAAGTGCTCAATAAAACGATTGAATGAGTGACTCTTAGACCAATGCTCTTTCCACTAGATCACACCACTTCACAAGTCACAGTACTGGTAACACTCTCAGAAAGGAAAAATAGAAAGTCGGTTAGATAAATTTTATTCAGAAGAAGACATCGATACTAAGGAATGCAACACAAGGAGGGAATGTTTCCACATCACGTGAGACTGACAGATTTTGGAGAGCTTCAGTGGTCTGGGAAGGAAAAAAATAATTTTGTTAATTATGAAGGTTAAATACCTTACCCAGGAGAAGCAGCGTGGAGAAGTGGATAGAGCTCGGGCCAAGGAGTCAGAAGGACCTGGGTGATACTCCTGGCTCTGTCACTTGTCTACTGTGAGACCTTGGGCAAGTCACTTCATTTCTCTGTGGTTTCAGTTCCCTCCTTTGTAAAATAGGGGTGAAGATTGAGCCCTTCGTGGGATATAAACTGTGTCAAACCTGTTAGCTTGTGTCAACCCCATAGCAATGCGCTCTGAGGCGGGATTATCCATCACATACTGATTTTACGAGACTTCCCTCTGGACCCTGAGAAAGCTTCCTTTCAGCCAGAAAAGACAGCTGTTCGTGTGCACCGCTTTGTAGGGTGTTTTAGTGAGGTGAGTAATGGCAATATCAACACAAGGAGACAGTTTTTTTCCAGAGAAAAAGGTGGTAAAATTTCCCCTTTTTGACTCTCCCGATGGGGGCCTTCATGTCCAGGTTCCTCAAGCTGTAGATGAGGGGGTTCAGGGCAGGGGGCACCACTGCGTAGAACACGGACACCAGCATGTCCAGAGTCGAGGAGGAGTCAGAGGGTGGCTTCTGATGGGCAGAGACAGCTGTCGAAATGACAACGATAATGACGACGAGGTAAGGCAGTCAGGTGGAGAAGGCATTGGCCCACTCTTCAGGGGCTGACATCCTCAGCCCGGCCCGGAAGATCTGCGCATACAAGATGACAATAGAGAGGAAGCAGACGATGGCTAACACTACCCTGAGGGTCACGCTCACGTCGATGGCGATGTGGTCCTCGGAGCAGGTGATCTCCAGCAGGGAGGGGATGACACAGAAGAACTGCTGGATGATGTTGTACCTGTAGAAGGACAGGAAGAAAATAGAAGCTTAAAATAGGACCACTAACTACACTCCGCTAACCCAGGAGACGGCGGCCATCTTCTCACAGGCCTTGAGGAGGGGAGCAACATGTCCATAGCGTTTCTACACCAAGATGATCCGGGCAGCAGCGTGAAGTATAGACTGAAGTGGGGAGAGACAGGAGGATGGGAGATCAGAGAGGAGGCTAATGCAGTCCGTAATGACCTCGTAGTACAGGGGCGGCAGATGGTGGTGTAGCGGTAGGGGGACATCATGGTGAGGGCCAAATACCCTGAAGCGCCAAACAAGATCACCAGTAAGAGCTGTGCCACACAGCCCAAGAGGTATATGGAGTTGTTAATCGTCAAGGACATGGTGACGGACTTGAGGACAGTGAAAGAGATGAGACAGAGGTCGAGGACGGACGGGTTCCTGAGGAAGAAGTACATGAGGTTGTGGAGTCCCCTGTTGAGGGTTGTGACAGCGACGATGAGGAGATTCCCTGTCAGGGCCGCCAGGTAGACCAGGAGGAATGGGGCGGCCTTGACCAGCTGAAGTTCCCGGAATCTGTAAAGCCTCCTCGACCTCTCAGCTGCCTTCGACACTGTCGACCACCCCTTCTCCTCAACACGCTATCCAACCTTGGCTTTACAGACTCCTTCCTCTCTTGGTTCTCCTCTTATCTCTCCGGCCGTTTATTCTCAGTCTACATTGCGGGTTCCTCCTCTCCCTCCCATTCCCTTACTGTAGCGGTTCCTCAAGGGTCAGTTCTAGGTCCCCTTCTGTTCTCTATCTACACTCACTCCCTTGGTGAACTCATTCGCTCCCACGGCTTCAACTATCATCTCTACGCTGATTTCACCCAAATCTACATCTCTGCCCCTGCTCTCTCTCCCCACTTCCAGGCTTATATCTCCTCCTACCTTCAGGACATCTCCATCTGGATCTGTTCCCGCCATCTAAAACTCAATATGTCTTGGACTGAACTCCTTATCTTCCCTCCCATACCCTGCCCTCTCCTTGACTTTTCCATCACTGTAGAGGGCACTACCATCCTTCCGGTCTCATAAGCCCGCAAACTTGGTGTCATCCTCGACTCCGCTCTCTCGTTCACCCCTCACATCCAATTCGTCACCAAAACCTGCCTGTCTCACCTCTGCGACATCACCAAGATCTGCCCTTTCCTCTCCATCCAAACCGCTACCTTGCTGGTTCAATCTCTCATCTATCCCTACTGGATTACTGCATCAGCCTGCTCTCTGATCTCCCATCCTCCTGTCTCTCCCCACTTCAGTCTATACTTCACGCTGCTGCCCGGATCATCTTTGTGCAGAAACGCTATGGAAATGTTGCTCCTCTCCTCAATAATCTCCAGTGGCTGCCAGTCAATCTATGTATCAAGGAAAAACTCCTCACTCTCGGCTTCAAGGCTCTCCATCACCTCGCCCCCTCCGACCTCACCTCCCTTCTCTCCTTCTACAACCCATCCCGCACCCTCCGCTCCTCTGCCACTATCCTGTTCACTGTACCTCGTTCTCGCCTGTCCTTCCGTCAGCCCCCGGCCCACGTCCTCCCCCTGGCCTGGAATGTCCTCCCTCCTACATCAATCAATCAATCTATCAATCATATTTATTGAGTGCTTACTGTGTGCAGAGCACTGTACTAAGCGCTTGGGGAGTACAAGTTGGCAACATATAGAGACAGTCCCTACCCAACAGTGGGCTCACAGTCTAAAAGGGGGAGACAGAGAACAAAACCAAATATACTAACAAAATAAAATAAATAGAATAGATATGCACAAGTAAAATAAATAAATAAATAAATAAATAGAGTAATAAATATGTACAAACATATATACATATATACAGGTGCTGTGGGGAAGGGAAGGAGGAAAGATGGGGGGATCGAGAGGGGGAAGAGGGGGAGAGGAAGGAAGGGGCTCAGTCTGGGAAGGTCTCCTGGAGAAGGTGAGCTCTCAGTAGGGCCTTGAAGGGAGGAAGAGAGCTAGCTTGGCGGATGGGCAGAGGGAGGACATTCCAGGCCCGGGGAATGAGGTGGGCCTGGGGTCGATGGCGGGACAGGCGAGAACGAGGCATGGTGAGGAGATTAGCGGCAGAGGAGCGGAGGGTGCGGGCCGGGCTGTAAAGGAGAGAAGGGAGGTGAGGTAGGAGGGGGTGAGGTGATGGAGAGCCTTGAAGCCGAGGGTGAGGAGTTTCTGCCTGGTGCACAGATTGATTAGTAGCCACTGGAGATTTTTGAGGAGAGGAGTAACATGCCCAGAGCGTTTCTGGACAAAGGCAATCCGGGCAGCAGCATGAAGTATGGATTGAAGTGGGGAGAGACACGAGGATGGGAGATCAGAGAGAAGGCTGATGCAGTAGTCCAAACAGGATAGTATGAGAGCTTGAACGAGCAGGGTAGCGGTTGGGATGGAGAGGAAAGGGCGGATCTTGGCAATGTTGCGGAGCTGAGACCGGCAGGTTTTGGTGACGGCTTGGATGTGAGGGGTGAATGAGAGAGCGGAGTCGAAATAGGAATTGAGACTGTGAGCACCACGTGGGATAGGGACTGTGTAAAATGTGATTAGCTTGTACCTGCCCCAGCACTTAGTACAATGTTGTGCACATAGTAAGCGCTTAACAAATACCACTATTATTATTATTATGGGTGGATGGATGGATGGCCGGCGGGACAGATGGAAGAATGAAAGAATGCATTCGAGGCAAGTATTTGATCAGTAAAATTAATTAATTCATTCATTCAATCGCATTTATTGAGCGCTTACTGTGTGCAGAGCATTGTACTAAGCACTTGGAAAGTACAATTCAGCAACAAATAGAAACAGCCCCTGCCACAGCGGGCTCACAGTCTAGAAGGGGTAGACAGGCATCAAAACAAGTAATCAGGCAATCAAATTGGGGAGACAGTTTCCATGATGGTGTCCCTTCTCCCTTGTCACCCTCCGATTTTCTGATTTTCATAACCACCGAGTGATCTTAAAATTCACAGAGTTACTGTTATTATCAGTAGTCGTGTCAACGTTATCATTATTGAATTTATTAAGAATTTACTTGCAAAAGACTGCCAAGTCCTGAAGTAAAACAAACTAATCAGATCGGACAATTTTCCTGACCCACAGGGGCTCGGATTGTAAGAGAAAGAGAGAGCCCATAATGAATCCTGATTTTACAGAGAAAACCAAAGAGGTTACATGGCTGGATCAAGGCCATACAGCAGGTCGGTGGCAGAACCGGACAGACATTTCAAATCTCATGACTCCCAGACACATGCTCATTCCACTAAGCCATGATGCTGTCCAAACCATATCTTGTCATTCATTCATTCATTCAATCATATTTATTGAGTGCTTACTGTGTGCAGAGCACTGTTCTAAGCAGTTGGAGAGTACAATTCAGAATAAAGAGAGACATTCCCGGCCCACACAGGGCTTACAGTCACACACGTCTTATCAGCCTCTGTTCCAGACATTGACAAATCCTCAGACCCTTGACTTTCTCTTTGTATTGATACCCCCACAGCAAGAGCCCTGATGAGGAAAGGGATAGTCAGCAAAAGGAAATAGACATTTTGTCCCTTAGAGTAGGGAGGAGAATCACCCCTTTAGGACTCTCCCCAAGGCGGCATTCATGTCCCGGTTCCTCAGGCTGTAAATGAGGGGGTTGAGGGTGGGGGGCACCGCGGTGTATAACAAGGACACCAGAAGATCTAGGGTCGAGGGGGAGTCTGACACAGGCTTGAGGTAGGCAACGGATCCATTCGAGAGGAAGACGGTGATGACGGCGAGGTGAGGCAGGCAGGTGGAGAAGGCTTTAGCACGGCCAGGAAGATATGCACGTAGGAGATGATGATGAAGATGAAGCGGACGGCAACTAAAGCTACCTCACCGGTGATGCTCACATCGATGGCGACGGGGTCCTCTGAGCAGGAGATCGTCAGCAGGGAGGGAATGTCACAGAAGGACTGCTGGATGATGTTGGACTCACAGAAACCCAGATACAAAGTCGAAGCTGAAAGCGAGACCCCAGACAGCATCCCGCTGAGTCAGGAGGCGGCCGCCATCTTTCCACAGGCCTTGTTGTTCATGAAGAGCACATAGCGCAAGGGGGGGCAGATGTCTGGGTAGCGGTCATAGGACATCGCCGTGAGGATGACCAGTTCTGAAGTGGCCAAATCCACCACCAGGAAGACCTGGGCGGCACAGCCCAGGGGGAAGATTGATCTATGATCGATCAAGGAGATGACGACATAATGACAGTAACAGAGATGTTGCAGAGGTCGAGGACAGACAGGTTCCTGAGGAAGAAGTACATGAGGGTGTGGAGGCGCCGGTCGAGGGCGGTGACGGCGATGATGAGGAGATTCCTCGTCAGGGCCGCCAGGTAGACCAAGAAGAACAGCGCGGCCTGGACCAGCAGCAGCTCCCAGATTTCCAAGAAACCCAACAGGAGGAATTCCGTCACCATGGAGACATTGGACATTTAGGGGAGGCAGCACTGACTTTCTGCATGTGATGCGGAAAGACGCAAATTTAGAATCAGTTGATTGGATGAGTGAAGGAACTGACAAGGCACTTGCTGGTGATTCTCTGTGGAGAGGAGACAGTTACTGAATTCAAAATGATCTTTGAGTTCACCGTGGAGACAATGAACATTTTTGGGGAATGATGTCGACTACCGCACAGGAAAAGGGAGGGAAGACTTTAATTTAGAGACATTGATGTTGTGGATGAAGGAATAGGACTAAGTCAATCAATTCTATATATTAAGGACCTAAAGAGGACACGGTATTAGTACATCGTCTCACTGCCCCCAAGGAGCTTCCATTCTATTGGAAGCACCAAACCTGGAACCCTGTAGAAGCAGGGTGCACTACTGGGATGAACACTGACCTGGGAGTCAGAGGAAATCGGTTCTTATACCAACTCTACCACTTTTTGGGTGCATAGCCATGGGAAAATGACTTCATTTCTCTACCCAGTTTTATCAATAGTAAAATGAGGATTCGATACCTGTTTTCCCTCCTACTTAGTCTGCGAATCCGTTGTGGGACACGGGTTGTGTCTCCCCCAGCCCTTGATACTTTGCTTGGCATACAGTAAGCACTTAATAAATATCAAGAGAATTATTTTTCGTTTGAGGAGACGGAAACTAAATTGAATAGCAGATAGCAGAGATCAGAGATATGTACATGACTGTTGTGAAATTTTTTCAGTGGTTTTAGAGTTAAACAAGAAGTGCTTTTACATATAGATTCATCCATTTAGTGGAGAGAGAATGGGCCAGGTTGACAGAAGGACCTGAGCTCTAATCCTGTCTCCTCTCCTTGTCTACTGTGTGACCTCGGGGCAGTCCCCTACCTTCTCTGTGCCTTGGTTACCTCAGCTCTGAATTGGGCATTACAAACGGGAGCACCCTCTGGAGCATGGGCTATGTCCTACCTGATTTGCTTCTATGCACCGCAGTGCTTAGTACAGTACCTGGCATCTAATAAGCACTTAATGTTACCATAAAACAAACAAACAACAAAAAAGCCATGAACATTCCAAACTCATTCCATTTGCTTACATATCCGCATTCACACTCGTAGTTACACAAACAAAAGCATACCTCATCATTCATCTAGTCCTTTCCTAATGCATTGCTCAGCCTACATCTTCTCCTCTCCTTAAACTCCCCTCAGGACAAGTTGTGTCTTGTCGCAACCAATGAAAATTCACAATTGGCTTGAAGACTCTCCACTCTATGACTGCAATTCACCCCCTTTCCATCGTTCAACACGTCTTCTCTGCTCTCAAAATAACTTTCTAGTCGTTACTCGCCAACGACTCTCCCGTTTCCATCCTAGCCTGGAACCCCCTCTCTTATCCATTCAAAATCAGATAGAGCACAGTTCTTTCTGAATTCTGGGCACTGCTAAAATCCCCCCCACTTCCACCCAACTACCCCGATTCATTTACCAACCCTCTAAACTCACTTCACCTCACTAAAGCGTGAATCAACTCATTTCCATGCTAATTTAGTAGAAAGATCATGGGCACAAGAGTTCCCGTCTTGACTGTGAGCTCCTTGAGGGCAGCAGACACATCTACCAGCTCTGTTCTATTGCACGTTTCCAAGCAGAGCTTAGTGGGAGTCAGACGATTTTGGTTTTAATCCTGACTCTGTCCTTTTGCTGTTGTGGGACCTTAGGCAAGTGGCTTCACTTCTCCGGGCCTCAGTTTCATCATCTGCAATTTGGCACGCAATAATTGCATATTTATCTTTACATTCTTTTTTTCTCCTTCTAGAAGGAGCTGGGTATGTGTCTGGTTTGGTGTTATAAAGTGGATAGAGCACTTCCCCTCTGCCTTCAAACATGCCCACGTCTCCTGCGTCCTAAAAAGGGCCTCTCCCGACCCCACAGCCCCTTCCAGTCATCACCCTATCTCCCTCCTTCCCTTCCTTTCCAAAATCCTAGAGAGAGTCGTCTACACTCGCTGCCTCGAATTCCTCAACTCCAACTCTTTCCTGGACCCCCTCCAATCTGGCTTCCGTCCCCTCCACTCCACCCAAACTGCCCTCTTGAAGGTCCTCAATGATCTCCTTCTTGCCAAATCCAATGGCTCCTACTCTATCCTAATCCTCCTCTACCTCTCAGGTGCCTTTGAAACGATCGACCATTCCCTTCTTTTAAACACGTTATTCAACCTTGGCTTCAAGGACTCTGTTCACTCCTGGTTCACCTCATCCCTCTGGCTGTTCATTCTTGGTATCCATCGCGGGCTCCTACTCCCCCTCCCATCTCCTAACTCTAAGGGTTCCACAAGGTTCAGTTATTGATCCCCTTCTCTTCTCCATCTATACTCACTCCCTTGGTGAACCGTTTTGCTCCCACGTCTTCAACTGTCATCTCTTCGCAGATGATACCCAAATCTACATCTCCTCCCCTGTTCTCTCTCCCTCCCTTCAGGCTCGTATCTCCTCCTGCCTTCAGAACATCTCCAACTGGAAGTCTGCCCACCATCTAAAACTCAACATGTCCAAGACTGAGCTCCTTTTCTTCCCTCCCAAACCCTGTCCTCTCCCTGACTTTCTCCTCACTGTGAACAGTACTACCATCCTTCCCGTCTCACAAGCCCAAAATCTTGGTGTCATCCTTGGCTCCGCTCTCTCATTCACCCCACACACCCAATCCATCCTCAAAACCTGCCGGCCTTACCTTCACAACATCGCCAAGATCAGCCCTCTCCTCTCTGCTACCTTGTTGGTACAATCTCTCATCCTATCCCGGCTGGACTACTGCATGAGAATACTTTCTGATCTCCCAACTTCCTTTCTCTCCCCGCTTCAATCTATACTTCATTCTAATGCCCAGATGACCTTTCTACAGAAACGCTCTGAGCATGTAATTCCCCTCCTCAAAAATCTCCAGTGGTTGCCTATCTACCTTCGCATGAAGCAAAAATTCCTCACTACTGGCTTCAAAGCTCTCCATCACCTTGCCCCTTCCTACCTCACCTCGCTTCTCTCCTTATACAGCCTAGCCCTCACACTCCTCTCCTCTGTCACCAAACTCCTTACTGTGCCTCGTTCTCGCCTGCCCTGCTGTCGACACCTGGTCACGTCCTACCTCTGTCCTGGAATGTCCTCCCTCCTGACATCCGCCAAACTAGCTCTCTTCCCCCCTTCAAAGCCCTAGTAAGAGCTCACCTCCTCCAGGAGGCCTTCCCAGACTTAGCCCACTTTTCCTCTGCTCCTCTTCCCCTCCCCATCCCCCCTAGTCTCTCCCTCTGCTCCACCACTTTCACTGTCCCACAGCACTTGTGTATATTTGCACAAATGTATTATTCCATTTAATGTATTAATGATTTGTATAAATCTATAATTCCATTTATCTATTTTGATGCTATTGATACCTACTTGTTTAGTTTTGTTGTTTGTCTCCCCCTTCTAGAGAGTGAGCTCGTTGCTGGATAGGGATTGTGTCTATCTGTTTCCAAATTGTACTTTCCAAGAGCTTAGTCCAGTGCTCTGCACACACTAAGAACTCTATAAATACAATTGAATGAATTAAGGAATGAATGAGTCAGAAGCACCTGGGTTGTAATTCCGGCTTCACCTCATGTCTGCGGTGTGACCAAGGGCAAGTCATTTAACTTCTCTGAGACTCAGTTACCTCATATGTAAAATGGAGGTTAAGACTGTGAACCCCATGTGGAACAAGGACTGTAACCAACCTGCTTACCTTGTATCTACCCCAACGCTTAGGAGAGTGTGTGGGACAAAGAAATAGCTTAACAAATACTTCTATCATTATTATTACTCTCCAAGTGCTTAGTGCACACAATAAGCACTCAATAAACATGATTCAAGATTCATTGATTAATAGTAAGTTAGACTGTTTCAACCTAGCCCAGAAGGCTGGAAAGCCCATGAGGGCAGGGATTACAACCTTTCCATCTATTTGTCTTCTCCTAGCATTTGGAAAGAACTCTTATAGGGAGGAATTGCTGATAGTGCCAGTGATTGTCCAAAGCTGGTCACATTCTCTCAGTCCTGCCTGTCATTACCCTCTGCAAAGGATTCTGGGACCCATTGAAGGTCAAAGTGATTGTCTACAATACTGACACTGTGCTGGAGCACCGTAGTCTGGAGGATGGTTGGCATGGTAGCGAGGTTTGAGGAGGAAGTAGGAGAGGTGTGTGGTGGTTGGAGGTTAATGAACTGGAATACACCTCCACTTCTGCTAGCACCCCTGCCCCACTGGGGTTGCTGCCCTGGTTCGAACTGCAATCTAGGCCCCAGACTGGCTCCATCTCATCCATCTTCATCCTCGTCGCCCCCCCTGCCCTCCATTCCACTCACCCCCGGTTACTCTTACCGGGGCAGCGTGGGGCTGGGCGTTGCTGACCTCTGCAGGGCTGGGCTGGCCCCCTCTTTCCCCTGAGACTCGTGGGTTCAGTCATCCTGGAAGGAACAGACAGGAGTCTTCGGTCCCTCTCCGCTTTCCCTCAGACCCCGAGAAGCTCTCCTGTTGGGCCCACGTCCCTGTAGATAAAGCAGAATCTGCTTCGAGGGGGATCCCTGGGAGATGGCTCGGGACCCTGCCGAGGGATCTCGTGGACTGGACAAGCCAAGCACCCTCTGGTCACGTGTTCCCTGAGGCTG
Source organism: Tachyglossus aculeatus (assembly GCF_015852505.1). Lineage (NCBI taxonomy): Eukaryota > Metazoa > Chordata > Mammalia > Monotremata > Tachyglossidae > Tachyglossus > Tachyglossus aculeatus. The sequence goes on along the minus strand of NC_052089.1, from coordinate 5,414,843 downwards.
CTGGCGGACAAGAACCCGTTCGCTGCAGCACCAACGATGTTTCCGGCCCCCGGGGCTCCCTTGGAAACAGTGGCATCTGCATCCCAAGGTTCCAACGATTCCTGTTTTTAACGACAGTCTTTAGCCACTGTGAATGGTTTCACTTCTGTCCAGTTCACAACCTGAGACACTCAATCTGTCAGTCAATCAGCCAACTGTAAATATTTTCTTATAGCCTTTGTGACGTGCTTACTATATGTCAGGCACGATACTAACTGCTGGAGTACATACAAGCTAATCAGATTGGACAGAGTCTAAGTTCCCTGTGGTGCTCACATCTCAATTTCTATTTTACAGATGAGTGAACTGAGGCACGGAGAAGTTAAGCCACCCTGCCCAAGGTCACACAGCAGACACGCGGTAGAACCGAGATCAGAACCAATGTCCATTTGATTCCCAGACTCCCGCTGTACCCACTAGGTATCACTGCTTCTTCTGACTTGTCCTGATTGCAAATACGTTGAAGCTCTGTTCATACTGACTGTATGTAAACTGTAATCTTGAATCAAGCGTTCACCCCTTTCTCATTTTTCCCTTCTCTCCTTCCTACTCTACGTAATTTATTCTCTGATTTTCTCCCCCATTAGATCATAATCTCCTGGAGAGCAGGGATCATGCAATTATATCTCTTTTCAATTCTCCTGAGAGGTTACTACAGAGCTTTGCACCCAGGATGTGGTCAATAAATAGCACTGATAATAATAACTGTAATAATTATGATCTAAGTGCTTACTATGTGCCAAGGACAGTTCTAAGTGCTGGAGTAGATACAAGGTAATCAGGTTGATCACAGTCCCTGTCCAACATCGGGCTCACAGTTTCAATCCCCATTTTACAGATGACGTAACTGAGGGACAGAGAAGTGAAGTGACTTACTCGAGGTCTCAGGGAAGACAAGTAGCAGAACCGGGATTAGAATCCACGACCGCTGATTCCCAAGCCCGTGTTCTGGATGGATAGATGGATGGATGGATGAATGGGTGGAAGGATCTATGGATGAAAGGAAGGAAAGATGTATTGATGAGAGAGGATGGATTTGACAAGACTGATGGAGCTGCAGTCATCCTTTCTTCCCTTGTCCCATACCTCTTCCCATTTTCTAACTTTCGTACCCACGGCCAGATTCATGCAAAGGGGCATATCATTATATTTTCATAATCATTACTAATAATTATATCATTATTGTATTTAAGAGGTTATGTGCCCACATTGTTCCACCTGCTAGAGTACAAATTAAAGAATCAGTTCAGACACAATTCCTGTCCCAGAGGAGCTAAGAATGTAAGAGTAACAGAGATCCTGGGGATGTTACGTCACTGTCCCGAGGTCACAAAGCAAGCTAGTAGCAGAGATGGCATCAGAACTCAAGTCTCAACCAATGAATCAATCATATTTATTGGGCACTTACTCTGGGCCCATGACGGCACTAAGCACCTGGAAAAGTTCAACATAACAGAGTAGGTAGACTCGTTCCCTGCCCACACTGCACTTACAGACTAGAATGATTCCCACTCCTTTAGGCCATGATAAAGTTTTTTTTAAAAGTATGATATTTGTTAAGCACTTGCTATGTGCCAAGTACTGTTCTAAGCACTGGTGTAGATACAAGGTAACCGAGTTGTCTCACGTGGGATGAGGTAATTGAGGAAAGGAAGTGTTAAGTGGCTCGCCCAAGGTCACACAGAAGGCAAGTAACAGAGCAGGAATCAGGACCGCCCCATACTGGATTTACTGTACGTAGCACTTGGGAGAGTTCAGTTTAACAGAGGTGTTAGATTCCCCGCCCACAATGAGCTAACAGTCTACAAGGATTCTCCTTCCTTTAGGCCATGATGCTTCCCCAAAACTGGATTGTCAGTCCTACTTTTCCCCGCATTTCCGGGGCATTTTTGCCCCATGAGGGTGGCCGCCCCCATCCGCCTCCCTCCCTGCCCTTCCCCCGGCCCCATCCCGCTTCGCTCTGTATCTGTTTAAATGCGTATTTATCTCTCACAGGCACCTGGCTCCTCTGTCTCTGCACGCGGAGCGGGACGGGCCTCTGATGTGGGACGGGGGTCCGCTCCGCCAATTGTCAGCTGTGTGATTTTGGGCACATCACTTAACTTCTCTGTGCCTCAGTTCCCTCATCTGTAAAATGGGGATTAAGAATATGATCCCCACGTGGGACACCCTGATCTTCTTGTAACCTCCCCAGCGCTTAGAACAGTGCTTTGCACGTAGTAAGCGCTTAATAAATGCCATTATTATTATTATTATTATTATTATTGCTTCAGTCTCATTCATTCATTCATTCAATTGTATTTATTTAGCGCTTACTATGTGCAGAGCACTGTACTGAGCCCTTGAGAAGTACAAGTTGGCAACATATAGAGACAGTCCCTACCCAACAGCGGGCTCACAGTCTAGAAGTCTAGTCTTAGCCGTCTCCCTCCCAGACTTTTACAATTCATCAATCTCCAGCGTTTTCTGTGGACCCTGTAGCACAGATAAGTATATGGCTAGGTCCAAGGGCAATTCCTTGGTTATGTAGTGGTGTGGTACTATTTGTGCAAGGAAGGAGGCATTTTGCCCTAGAGCAGAGGCTGAGTGAGTGACCTTTTAAGGATCCTGCCCACGGCGGGTTTCACGTGCCTGTTCCTCAAGCTGTAGATGAAGAAGTTCAGGGAAGGGGCACCACGGTGCAGAACACGGACACCAGCAGGTCCAGAAACTGAGGGGGAATCTGAGGGTGGCTTCAAGTAAGCATAGAAATGTCATGACAAAGAGAGTGATAACGACGAGGTGAGGCAGGCAGGTGGAAAAGGCTTTGGCCCAGACCTCAGTGGCTGGCATCCTCAGTACGGCCCGGAGGATGCGCACGTACGAGACGATGATGAGAATGAAGCAGATGACGCCAAACACTAACCTGGCCGTGTCGCTCACGTCGATGGCGAAGTGGTCCCCGGAGCAGGTGATTTTCAGCAGGGTGGGGACGTCGCAGAAAATCTGCTGGACGATGTGGGACCCGCAGAAGGACAGAAGGAAGGTCGAAGCTGAAAACGAGACTCTAAACAAATGCCATTATTATAAACAGGCCTCCACTGAGCCACGAGCCGGCAGCCCTCTTCCCAGAGGCCATTATGCTCATGACTACCTCGTAGCTCAGAGGAAGGTAGATGGCGGCCTAGCGGTCGTAGGACATCACCGTGAGGACAAAATATTCTGTAGCTGCAAAGAAAACCACCAAGAAGACTTATGTGACACAGCCCAGGAAGGAGATGATTCTACAGTCGGCCAGCAGTTGTGGATGGATTTTGAAGACGGTGACGGAGATGTAGGAGAGGTCGAGGAAGGACAGGTTCCTGAGGAAGAAGTACATGGGGGTGTGGAGGCGCCGGTCCAGAGCGGTGACGGAAACTATGAGAAGATTCTCCGTCATGACCGTTAGGTAGACCAGGAAGAACAGCGCAGTGTGGATCAGCTGCAGCTCCTAGATCTCCGAGAATCCCAGCAGGAGGAATTCTCTCACCGTGGAAACGTTAAGCATGTACTGCAAGATGTCCCTGGGCATCATGATAGGACCTGATTTCAGACAGGGTTAAAAACATTCTGGGAGAAACTCACAGGTCAAGATAATGCCCTTGTCAAGGGATGAACCTCAGTCAATACATTAATCAATCAATGGTATTTATTGAGCGCTTACTGTGTGCAGAGCACTGTACTAATCACTTGGGAGAGTCCCCTACAACAGCGTTGGTAGACACGTTCCCTGCCCACAGCCCACTTCTAGTCTAGAAGGAGAACCTCACCTGATCATCTCGTCCTGCCTTCAGTCTTAATTCAGGACAAAACGGAAAAGGTTTTTACGTAGAAGATGTCTATTTTATTCTGAAACATCAGCAGATATTGTGTCCAGTGTTCTGCACACAGTAAATGCTCAGTACGTTCCACTGATTGATCTGAGTTTATAAAAATTTCGAACGCAGGGGATGTGTAATCAGAAAACTACATCTGGTGCTGTATAATTCACATTGTCGGACACTAAACACATGCGCACAAGCCATTTCCTCCTGCAACACAGCACATTGGGTCCAAACAGTCTCCTAGCCTAGAACTTTGCAAATTCTCAGATGGCTTCCTAGCCAAGACACGTTCCAGCAAAAACAAGGATTATGGCCAAATTGATTCTATCAACAAGCCCTTTCCCTCAGAATTTTATATGGTATTTGTTAAGGGTTTACTATGTGCCTGGAACTGTACTAAGCACTTGCGGCGGTGATGCAGGCAAATCAGGTTGGACACAGTCCCTGTCCCACATGGGGCTCACAGTATTAATCCCCATTTTACGGATGAGGTAAGTTAAGCCCAAAGAATTGAAGTGACTTGCCCAGTGTCACACACAAGATATGTGGCAGAATTCCCCTGTTCCCAGTAGGATCTTGTCCCTCTGGACGCCGCCACGAGGGCCCTGAGATCTTCCTTTCTTAGAAGCCCGCTATCGGGCTTCAATGACCTGCTTCCGGGCTCATGGTCGTCTCCCTCGCGGACATCTACATCCCCCTCTGCAGGCCCTACAACCGGTCAGAAGCTCTTGTACCTCCCGGGTTACTCTCGAGAGTTGATATCTCTGCTGATCATCCAATGCCCCTGGACTGGGACCCCTCCCATGATCACTAGACACACCACTCGAAGCGACCTCTAGTCCGTCCAGGTAGCCAACCAGGGACGTGTGACATTGTGTTCTCCTGCTTTCCCCCCGCAAAAGCGACCTTCTTTGCAGAGCCTCCTCTCCTCCTTTGGGGAGCCTCCACTCCCTCCATCCATCTGTTAGGACCGGATGTGACTGATTCCCCCTTCCCCCTCCCAGGGTAACAATGTCCTTGTTCTCACTGTGCTACTTTTAGCAACTACCTGCATTCGCATCTATTCAGTCCACCTATGTTATTTGGTTATTTACTCCTCTCCCCAGGTGTTACCTCTCCCAAGTTCCCTATAACAGTTGCACCCTTCTCCAGAACTGCCATTTACAAGATTCCCTCCTCCATCACCTCAGAGACAATTTGTCCAAGAGCCCTTGGTCTCTCCATGCCATTAGCCTTTATGATTTGATTGGCCCATGGACAATTCAGCCTTTTAATCTGGGCATCATCTGCTTATTTTATTGTTGCTATTGCATGTTAATTGTTAACTGCTCTAAGTGCTGTCATTTACCTCGCTGACCTCACCATGACCTATCAATTCCCTTGCACCTATCTGCCTTTTCCAGTCCTCACCTTCCCCTTCCCCTTTCCTACCCAGCTATTTCTCTCCCTTTACTCCGCCCTCACCCCAGATCCCCGCCCCCTCCCTGGAATCTCTCTGTCCCAGCGCCAACTCTCCTTCCCCTCCCCTTGCGCAGTTCCCCGTCAAACCCAACCTTTCCAACCCCTTCCCTCCCCTCCTCCTGCCCTCCCCCCGTCCCATCCCATTTCTCCTGTTTTATCCTCACCTCTCAACTTCCTCTCCCCCCCAGGCCCCGGCCAACCCATTCCTATTCAAACCCTCTCCACCCCCTGCACCCTTCCTCTCCCTCCCCTCTCTCCACAGCTGCTTCCAGGTGCACCCTATGGAAACCCTGCTCCAATATAGTTAAGCTCCCTTTCATCCTTGTCCTGTTCCTTTACCAATCGCTCCTCCTCCTCACGCTCACTGAGATCTGGGTCTTCCTGGATGGCACAGTCTCTTCTGCTGCTCTCTCCAGCAGAGGCTTCTTCTTCTCCCACTCTCCGAGATTCACCGGGAAAGGAGGAGATGTCGGCTTCCTTCCCGTACCCCAATGCAGCTTTCGCACTACCCTTCCTCCCCCTTCCCTTTCTTTCCCCTCCTTTGAAGCCCATGCTATTGGCCTCTACAACCCCCTCCAGATTCTTGTAGACGTCATCTACCGCCCCCCGTTTCCATCCCCAGCTTCTTTAACCATTTTCGACCCCTTTCTCACCTTCCTTCTCTATTTTTCCATGCCCACTCTGATCCTCGGAGACTTCAACATCCATATGTATGTACCCGATGACACCTCTGCCGCCCGCCTTCTATCACTCCTTGACTCCACCAACTTCCTGCTCCGCCCCACCTCGCCCACTCACCAACTTGGACACACCTTCGACCTCATCATCTCTTACCCCAGAACTATCTCCACCCTCACCAACTCTAAAATCCCTCTCTCTGGCCATAATCTTCTCACCTGTCTTCCATCTCATACTCCTCCCTCCTTAAATCTACTTTACTCCCCCACAGAGAACTCCGTTCTCTCGACCCCATCCATATATCTCAGCTCATCACACTCCACCTTGCCTCCATATCCTCTCTACCCACTCTTGATGACCAAATCACTGCTCTCAACTCCACCTTCTCTAGTCAACTCAACTCGCTTACTCCCCTTTTCCTTCGTCGCTCTTGCACCACTAACCCACAGCCTAGGATCACTGTCACTGTCTGCCTCCTTCACTCCTATGCTTGAGTTACTGGAGAAAGTCTAAATGCCAAGCCAACCTTGTTCACATTAAATTTATTCTTTCCTGGCTTAACCCTGCCCTCTCCTCTACCAGGCAAAACTATGTTTCTTCACTTATTGACACCCATGCCCATCACCCCCGTCAGTTGTTCTGGACATTTAACCCCCTCCTCAGGCCCCCTATTCCTCCTTCTCCTCCATCCCTCACCCCCAACGATCTGGCCACCTACTTCATTAGAAAAAGTAACACAATCAGGACTGAGCTCCCCACAGTCACCACTCCCCCTTCTGCATCCCTCCGCTCTCAACGCTCTCCTCTACCTTCCCGTCCTTCTCACCAATATCTTCAGAGGAAATCTCCTCCCTCCTCTCAGGCGCCAACCCCTCCACCTATGGACTCCATTCCCTCTTATCTTATAAAAACTCTTGCCCCATCCCTCCTCCCCTCCTTAATTTCCATCTTCAACTGCTCGTTCTCCAGCGGCTTCTTCCCCTCTACCTTCAAACATGCCCACGTCTCCCTTATCCTAAAAAAGCCCTCTCTGGACCCTCCTATCCTTCCTTTTCAAACTCCTAGAGCGAGTCGCCTACTCTCTGCCTCGAATTCCTCAACTCCAACTCTCTCCTGGACCCCCTCCAATCTGGCTTCCGTCCCCTCCGCTCCATCCACATTGCCCTCTCCAAGGTCATCAATAACCTACTTCTTGCCAAATCTAATGGCTTCTATTCTTTCTTAATCTTCCTTGACCTCTCAGCTGCCTTTGACACTGTCGACCATCTCCTTCTCCTCAACACGTTATCCAACTTTGGCTTCACGCACTCCATCCTCTCCTGGTTCACCTCTTAACTTTGTGGACGTTAATTCTCGGTCCCCTTCGCGGGCTCCTCCTCCCCCTCCCATCTGCTAACTGCAGGGGTTCCTCAAGGCTCACTTCTTGGTCTTCTCCTCTTCTCCATCTACACTTATTCCCTTGATGAACTCATTCGCTCCCACGGCTTCAACTATCACCTCTATGCAGATGACACCCAAATCTACATCTCCTCTCCTATTCTCCCTCCAGGCGGCTCGCATCTCCTCCTGCATTCAGGACATCTCCTCCTGGATATCCTCCAGCCGTCTTAAACTCAACATGTCTAAGACTGAACTCCTTATCTTTCCTTCCAAACCCTGTCCTTTCCCTGAATTTCCCGTCACCTTAGAAGGCACTACCATCATTCCCGTCTCACCAGCCCGCAACCTTGTTGTCATCCTTGACTCCGCTCTTTCATTCACCCCACACATCCAATCCGTCACCAAAACCTGCCATTCTCACTTTCACAACATAGCCAAGATCCGCCCTTTCCTCTCCATCCAAACCGCTACCTTGTTGGTACAATATCTCATCATATCCCGACTGGATCACTACATCACAATCCTTTCTGATCTCCCAACTTCCTGTTACTCCCCGCTTCAGTCTATACTTCACTCTGCTTCCCGGATCATCTTTCTACATAAACACTCCGGACATTTCACTCCCCTCCTCTAAAATCTCCAGGAGCTGCCTATCAACCTTAGTAAGAAGTAAAAACTCCTCACTATTGGCTTCAGAGATCTCCATCACCTTGCCCTCTCCCTTCTCTCCTTCTAGAGCCCAGCCACACACTCTGCTGCTCTGCCGTCAACCTCCTCACCGAGCCACGTTCTCTCCTGTCCCACCGTCGACCCCTGGCCCATGGTCTACCTCTGGCCTAGAATGTCCTCCCTCCTCACATCCGCTAAACTAGTTCTCTTCCTCCCTTCAAAGCCCTACTGAGAGGTCACATCCTCCAGGAGGCCTTCCCATACTGAGCTCCCCTTCTCCTCTGCTCCTCGTCCCATCCCCATCGCCATTACTCCCTCCCTCTGTTCTACTCCCTTCCCCACCCCACAACACTTGTGTATATTTGTATATATTCATTATTCTATTTATTTTATTAATGATCCCTATCTATAATTCTATTTATCCATTTTGATGCTATTGATTCCTGTCTACTTGTTTTGTTTTGCTGTCTGTCTCCCCCTTCTCGACTGTGAGCCCGTTGTTGGGTAGGGATTGTCTCTATCTGTTGCCGAATTGTACTTTCCAAGCGCTTAGTACAGTGCTCTGCACACGGTTAGCAATCAATAAATACTGTTGAATGAATGAATGAATGCATGAATGAATACTGTTGGGATGCCATTTCAGGGTTTATCATCATCCCCACAAGTGCTTTGGTGCTAGCCCAGGTCCTAAGGCCCTCACCAGAGAAGCCTAAGATGCTGAGACAGGTAGCAGGCCTCTCACTACAAATAATGGGGTCGTGAATAAATCCTGGTTCCCTGGCCCATAGGCACTGGGGTGTTGATTCACTTGCCATGGGTCTCCTGCTAGAGTCCAGGATGCTCACCGTCTCTATATGCTGCCGACCTGTACTTTCCAAGCGCTTTGTACAGTGTTCTGCACACAGTAAGCGCTCAATAAATTAATAAATTAGTTAAATGAATGAATGAATCATGTCCATGACCCTCCCTGTAAGTGGTGGGGTGCTATGCCAAGTCCCTGGGCTCTTCCAACAAGTGCTAGGTACCAAGACCCTTCCCCAGGAGTCAATTCGCTGACTTGTGTTCCAGATCTCTCCTCGCATGTTCTGAGTAGCTGTTGCTGTTGCTGAAAACCACCTACAATCAAAAATGTCCTGGGAGAGAACGCCTTCTGACAAATGAACAGAACCTGCCGATCACCAAAGCGCCAACCAAATAACGAGGTTTCATGGCAAGAAATTCCAAGCAACACCCACGATCAGCCAAGAATAATTGCTGAACCAACACCACCGCGGTAATGCGGGCATGAAGGAATCCAGCCTGTTGCCGTCTGCCTCAACGCGTCCAGCACAGGGGAGAGACGGGCACTCGCAATGGAAGAACGCAGGCCAGACGAGTCTCAAGGTGGACAAGGAGACTGTTTATTGGGTTAAGCAGCAAGACTTTTATATCTTTCAGTCACATTCTGTATTTTTCCATGTTGCTGTGTTTATAACTAACGCAGCCATTCTGTAACCTTCAAAACCAGTAACAAGCAACACCCGTCTATGCAAGGCCGTAGGGCCGATAACAAGTAACTTTTGCCTGTCCACAGCTCTCCTCTCAGTTCCTTGTAGGTCTTCTTGTGAGTACGGAAGGCCTGGCTTACCACTTAGGCCCAGTAATCGATGGGCCAGATGTTAGGTCTTCCACAAGTGCCCCTTTTTGTTTTTGAAACAATTGCAAAGCATGGAGTTGAGTAAGAAGCGGGTGAAGGCAGGCAAAACAGGGCCAAGATCAACAAAATAATATATGGGAGACTATGAAGCAGCATTGAGAGCCAATTAAAAGGATTAACTGCCTCAAGGGCAGAAATGATTGGTAAAGCAATATCGGCAGGAATGGTCAAGGGAGGGGTATTTTGCATAGCATCGGAGAGTAAGGCAAGGTGTGATAAATCAAGGGAGACATTCGAAGAATGCCAGGCTCCTTGGAGCCGATTTCGGATCGCGGACCAAGAAAACCCGGGAAATGTGGCATTATAATAATATGGGGTCACACAGATATGAGGGTAACGATAATCACAACGTTGAAAAGAAAGTTGAGTGCGCAGAGCATCAACCTCATTTCCTAATTCTATAAGAGAATGCTGTAGAAGAGAGAGGCGAGCGGTAAAGGCTTTATCTAATCGTAACTGTGTTTGCAGAGCATCAGAAACATTTCTTGCAAGGGAATTAACAAAGGAGGCCTGTGTTATTTCAGTATACAGGGTAATAGAGGATAAGGTGGTAGCAATAATAAGGGATACCAAAGCGATAAACCCAGTGATTAACAATCCAACAAACCGACAATGTCGCCGTTTTGGAATACGAAAATGATCAGCTAGCATCTGCAGGGCAGAATCCACAGGGAACTCAGTCCAAGGGTGGGATAATGAGGTGGGTAGTATAGCATGACGAGGTTGTTCTACTATAAGAATAGTAGCAGTGGCATCATGGGCGGATATGCATTGGGTAAGTCTACAATTATCACACGTAATATTCCAGAGGGAAGGGAAGGGGATAAGGGACGGGTAGCCAACAAGGAAGGCTTGCGGTGGCAATATACATGCTCTTATTTGCCGTTCTTCCGTATGGACTGGGTTAGAATCGAAAGGGACCTGTCCTCAGTAATCACAACGGTGGAAAAAGCGAGGATCAGGAAAGAGATCACCATTTTGGGGAACTGGGCCGCTGATCCTCCAGAGGAAAAATCGCAGAGTCTGTCTCCTGGTTCTCGGTCAGCTCCTGAAGTACGCAGGGTGAGGGAGAACACACTGTAGAAAGGACGCGGTGTATGTTCTTTGTAGGTATCCAGATCGGGCGGTCCTCAGTTTCTGGAAAGACACAAGCATAACCTCGGCCCCACGTTAATAAGGGATCTGGCCCTCGCCACTGTCGCGTGAGGGGGTCCTTCCATTTTACTCTTTCTGGGTGTTCCTTAGTTTCCCTACCACCCCATTTTTCAGCGGGGGTGAGACCTTTGTCATCCATAGTTAAAAAATTAAGGGTATATTTAGCGGATTGTAATTGTCTATGGGGAGAGGTCAGTTCATCTCCCCCTTTCTGTTTTTCCAAAAAGGCTTTGAGCCAACGATGACGATTTTCGACAATAGCTTGACCCGTGGGATTGTATGGAATACCCGTAACAAGGCGGATAGCAAAAGTATTACAGAAAGACCGGAACGCCTTAGAAGTGTATGCAGGGCCATTGTCGGATTTCAATACCTGTGGAATTCCCATAAAGGCAAAAGCAAGAAACAAATGATCCATAACATGTTTGGCTGATTCACCAGTGTGAGCCGACGCAAAAGTAAATAATGTACAGGTATCAACAGTAACATGAATAAAAGCCAATCTGCCAAAGGGAGGGTAATGCGTGACGTCCATTTGCCACAGCTTTCTTGGAGCAAGACCACGGGGATTCGTGGCTTCAGAGGCCGCAGGTAATGTAGTAACACAGGAGGTACAAGCTTTCACAATGGCCGAATTTTTTTGATTTGTGCGCGGAGCAAGAGCGTCGCAATGATCGCGCCCGACCTCCAGTTCAAATCACTTTCGAGATGCTTACAGGGAGCTACAGACTCGTGAAAGCTTGTCCCAGCCCCTACCGAAAGGGGTACTGATTACATGGAAAACTGTTTTTACGGCGCTGCGGGAGCTGCATCCCGCTGAACGGGTGTTACGGGAGACGCCGGCGGCGTGTGACTTGGGGGCAGGGAGTGATCAGGAGGACCCCCTGTCCTTTGAAGTTTTGTCACCAACAGAAGGATTGGAGCCGATGCACGCTACTGTTCCGGATCCCGAGGACTTGTATTGGGACCAGGATCATAATGACTCTGGAGATCCTTCTGACTCTGGGACTGCAGACCAGAAGGAGGGATATGATTTATACCCGCCTTTGGCCCCTCTTACAACGACGGCTGCTGCCGCACCCACAGAAAAGGACCTTTTGCAGGCCCAGCGCCTGCAGGCAGTATCCCGTTCCTCGATCGTTCCCCCTCCCCGCCTTGCTCCCCCTTTGTCTGCTGCGCCGCCGTATGTATATGCTGTGCCTGCTACAGCGCAGCCTGCTTAGACCGGGGCCCTTTCGGGCTGCCGGCAGGAGGCATTGCGCCGAGGGGATGGACAGCAACTGCAAGCGATGCCGGTGGCGTATCTTCCCGGGCGGCCGGCTCAGTATGACTCTCTTCCTTATGAGTTGATTAAGGAGTTGCGGAAAAGTATTCGCGATTATGGGTTACAGTCGTCCTATACAATGAATCTAATAGTGGCCGCTACCAACCCCGAAATTGGCTGCTTTACAAGTGATAGTCGTGGAACAATTAGCGGCGGGGCATATTGAACACTTCGTAGCGCAAAGAATACAAAGACTCCAAATTCGGTCCAAATCGGGCTCCTTTCATCTCTTTCGCTCTCGGGAGAGTTTACCACACAATCAATTGTCAAAGTACTGAGCGGCTCCGTGTACTGGAGGCTGGCTCCTTAAATCGGGAGGGGTTTTTACACATCCTGTCATTGGCATGAGGCCGCTCCCTGCTAGTCAAGGCAGCTGCCCTTGGCCATCCCCAAGATGCTCCCTTGGGAGTGAATCCTCATTATATCCCGGCGTTCTCCGTCGGAATCCTATGGATCCCAGTCAAGGCATCGACCCATGCAATCAGACCCTGTCGGGAGGGTTCTGTGGAGGCTCGAGGCCAAAAGACCCGTGGGAGTAGTTCAGCCGCTTTCCTTTCCCATCACTCTAAACAGTACCACTTTTCTTCCTGTTTCCCTGTCTCTTCCTGTTTCTTCCTGTCTTTTCTTCCTGGTGTTGTGTTTCACTCCATCAATCTATTGATCAACCGATCAATCATGTTTATTGAGTGTATTCTGTGTGTAGAGCACTGTACTCGGGTTTTGAGGGAGTACAACCCATCAATAAAACAGACACATTCCCTGACCACAACGAGCTTTCGGTCTTCAGAGGGAGACAGATAACCACAGAAATCAATTCGTTTCTGTTATAGACAGAAGTGCTGGTGGGCTGGGGGTAGAGGAAAGGGGCTCAGCCGCCCATTGCCTGGCTGAATATCGGCTACCTGCGCCTTCTGTGAGCCCCCCAATGTCCATTAGACAGACCTTAGTGCACGATGGGAATGGTAGTTTAGTGGGCTGAGGCGAAGGCTGTCCAGAGAGAACATCAAACAACGGCTCCCAGAGGTCTCTGGGTCTCGAGCCTCTACAAAATCCTCCCGGCAGGGTCTGATTAACTGGGTCGGTGCCTGGGCTGGCCTCCATGGGCATCAGATGGAGAGCGCAGCGTACTAAGGAAGATTCGCACCCTTGGAAACATCTAGGGCAGGGCAAAGGGCAGATCTCTGGACCAGCGGTGATGGGCCTCATGCCCATGAAAGGAATTGTAAAAACACCTCCCGATCTAAGGGGCCGGTCTTCAGGACATAGAGTTGCTGAGTGCCTTAATGGTTGGTTGTGTGGTAAACTCTCCTGAGAACGAATGAAATAAAAAGAACCCGATTTCGATCAAGTTTGAGACCTCTGAGTCTCTGCGCTGCATCTCACAGGGAGCGGTAGCAAATACTTTACAATACCATATTTACTAACAACCTCAATCGGAAAACGTTTTAAACAACCGCCCGCCCTCGCCTTGAACGCTCTGGCCCATGGCCTTAGGCCTCGACGCGGAACACGATATGACTGGTAGTTCAGGAGGCAGAGGTGAACGCCAGTCGAGCGAGCATCAGACTACGACTCCCATAAGTCTTTGTGCTCCAATGCTCCACTCCACGCTCCCTCCCACTGCAACCTGGCCAGAATGTGTGGTGGGTGGCTGGGCTGGCCTCTGTCGTCTCCCCTTTCTCGCAATGCTTTTGGTTCAGCGACTACTCTTGGGCAATCGCGGGTGTGGAGACTTTATGACAAGAGCAGAGGTAGCCTGCATCCCACATCGGGACTCGCGTCCTGTGGAAGAGGGTTAACACGTTATTCATCCTCGGGTTTACATGTGTGGCAGCTGAGGCACACAGATTCCATAGTATCTTGGCCAAGGTCACTCAGCACAAAAGTGTCACAACCTGAACTTTGTCCCAGGTCTCCCACATTCCAACTCGCTTCGCTACTTCTCGAGGGTGGTGCGAAGTTGTTTCGATGTCGGCGGGGCTCTGGGAATCTAGAGGAGGTGGCCGGGGCCAGATGAATCCGGGCAGCTGCCCTCTTGTGCCGACTCTGGCACAGAGTCTTAAGTACTTTTGTATTTCGTCCAACTCTGCGACGTCCTCCTACTGGGAAAATCTACTTTTGTCCCTCCTCCCTACTACATTGTTGTTCATTCAGTTCCTTGGGCCAGGGAGTATTTGTACTATAGCACAACCCTTGGCCATAATGAGCTTTTTGTCTTCAAAGGGAGACAGACACCAATAGGAATCCACTCAGTGCAGTTGTAGACGGAAGTGATGGGAGGCTGGTGGTTTCGAAGGAGGGGCTCAGCGCGGCCGTAGGGCCGAAAGATCCTCCCTTTTTCAGGTTGAATTTCGGCTACCCACGCTTTCTGTGAGCCCCCTAACGGCCACGAGACAGGCCATGGGGCACGACGGGGGCATCGTTTGCTAGTTTGGTAGACGGAGGCGATCGCTATCCAGAGAGAGCACCAGACTACTACTCCCAGAAATCTTTGAGCCTCAATCCTCCACAGAACCTTCCCCACAGGGTCTAATTGCCTGGGTCGGTGCCTAGGCTGATGTAACTGAGACCCCAATAATTCATTCATTAATTTCTGCCTTCTTTCATTCAATCATTTGGTCGGCCCTTCCCGGTGGGGAATGACAGAAGTGGTAGTTGGGTAGATGAATGTGTACGCTGTATAGAACAAGCATCACACTACAACTTCAGGAAATCTTTGTGCCCCGTGCCGCCACGACACTCTCCCTCTCCTCGCGACAGGGCCTAAAGTAGACGTGGGGCGGTTTGGAGTGGTAGTTCAATAGATGGAGGTTAAAGCTGTCTAGAACGGGCATCATATTAGAATTCCCAGAAGTCTTTGTGCCCCAAGCCATCATTCTACTCTCCCTCTACTCGCGAAAGTGCCACAGAAGATGATAGGCCGTGCCGCGGGGCATGATAGTTCGGTAGGCGTAGGCATAGGTGAACTCCTTCCCTCACCCCCAACAATCTGGCCTCCTACTTCATTAGTAAAATTAACTCCATCAGGTCTGAGCTCCCCAGGGTCACTCCTCCCGCTTCTCCCACGTCTCTGCTCTCAAACCTTTCTGCTACTCTCCCATCCTTCCCAGCAGTACCCTCAGATGAGATCTCCTCCCTCCTCTCAAGTGCTAGTCCGGCAACCTGTGCTTCTGACCCCATTCCTTCTCATTTTATGAAATCTCTTGCCCCTTCCCTCCTCCCCTTCTTAACTTCCTCCTTCAACCAACCGCTCAATCTCCACTGGTTCTTTCCCCTCTACCTTCAAACATGCCCACATATCCCCCATCCTAAAAAACCCGTCTCTTGACCCCACCTCACTATCTAGTTATCGCCCTATCTCTATCCTACCATTCCTTTCCAAACTCCTTGAACGACTCGTCTATACCCGCTGCTCCGAATTCCTCAATGCCAACTCTCTCCTCGACCCCCTCCAATCTGGTTCCTTCCCGTACACTCTACCGAAACTGTCCTCTCAAAGTCGCCAATGACCTCCTGCTTGCTAAATCCAACGGCTTCTACTCTATCCTAATCCTCCTCGACCGCTCAGCTGTCTTCAACACTGTGGACCACCCCCTTCTCCTCAACACGCTATTCAGCCTTGGCTTCACAGACTCCGTCCTCTCCTGGTTCTCCTCTTATCTCTCCGGCCTTTCATTCTTAGTCTCCTTTGCGGACTCCTCCTCCCCCTCCCATCCCCTTACTGTAGGGGTTCCTCAAGGGTCAGTTCTTGGTCCCTTCTGTTCTCTATCTACACTCATTCGCTTGGTGAACTCATTCCCTCCCACGGCTTCAACTATCATCTCTATGCTGATGACTCCCATATCTACTTCTCTGCCCCTGCTCGCTTTACTTCCCTTCAGGGTCGTGTCTCCTCCAGCCTTCAGGACATCTCCATCTGGATGTCTGCCCGCCATCTAAAATTCAACATGTCCGAGATTGAACTCCTTGTATTCCCTCCCAAACACTGCCCTCTCCCTGACTTTCCCGTCACTGTAGACAGCACTATCATCCTTCCCGTGTCACAAGCCCGCAACCTTGGTGTCATCATCGACTCCTCTCTCTCGTTCACCCCTCAAATCCAATCCGTCACCAAAACCTGCCGGTCTGACCTCCAAAACATCGCCAAGATCTGCCCTTTCCTCTCCATCCAAACCGCTACCCCGCTTGTTCAATCTCTCATCCTATCCGGACTGGATTACTGCATCAGTCCCCTCTCCGATCTCCCATCTTCCTGTCTCTCCCCACTTCAATCCATACGTCACGCCGCTGCCCGGATCGTCTTTGTGCAGAAACGCTCTGGGCATGTAAAAATCTCAAAAATCTCCAGTGGCTACCAATCAATCTATGCATCAGGCAGAAACTCCTCACCCTCGGCTTCAAGGCTATCCATCACCTCGCCCCCTCCTACCTCACCTCCCTTCTCTCTTTCTATAGCCCAGCCCGCACCCTCTACTCCTCTGCCGCTAACCTCCTCACTTTGCCTCGTTCTTGCTTATCCTGCCGTCAACCCCCGGCCCACGTCCTCCCCATGGCCTGGATTGCCCTCCCTCCGCACATCCACCAAACTAGCTCTCGTCCTCCCTTCAAATCCCTACTGAGAGCTCACCTCCTCCAGGAGGCCTTCCCAGATTGAGCCCTCTTTTTCCTCTCCCCCTCCCCATCTCCTCCGACCTACCTCCTTCCCCTCCCTACAGCACCTGTATGTAAATTTGTACAGATTTATTACTGTATTTATTTTATTTGTACATATTTACTATTCTATTTAGTTTGTTAATGATGCGCATCTAGCTTTACTTCTACTTATTCTTATGACCTGGCACCTGTCCACATGTTTTTTTTTTTGTTGTCTGTCTCCCCCTTCTAGACTGTGAGCCCATTGTTGCCTTGAATGTCTTCAATGTCTTGAATGTCTGTGTTGGTGAACGGGATAGACTACATAGGAACCTTATGGATAGGGTCGGGACAAATAAGTGTTAGGTCTTGTGGGAACCTGGTCTTCCCTAAAGAGCCAATCAGCTGCCTGAAACCCTTTTGCTTAAATTGTCGGATTTTTTAAATGGCTGGAGAGTTTGACTTGTTAACTCCATCAACTCGGTATCCTACTCCCCCAACATGTCCCGCAGTGTTCTGCACACAGTAAATTCTCAATAATTACCAGTAGTTTTTCACCTCATTCTCTCATCCCAACTACCCCCTTGGTGTTTACACCCACCCACCACATTTCTGTATACAAAGTGCAAAATTTACAGATATGCCTACAAATGGCGCAAGGCCAATAATGAACATTTAAAGGTCGCAGACTCCAGGGTGTAGACAAGGCAGCATAGCCTACTTTCAAGTGCAGGGCCTTGGGAGTCGGAGGACGTGGGTTCTAATACCGGCTTGGCCACTTGTCTGCTGTTTGACCTTGGCCAAGGCACTTTGCTTCTCTGTGCCTCAGTTTCCTCATCTGTAGGATGGGGATTAAGACTATAAGCCCCACGTGGGACAACTTGATTACCTTGTATCCTCCCCAGTGCTTAGAACACTACTTGGCACATAGGAAGTGGTTAGTAAATACCATTATTATTATTATGATGGGGGCGGGGAGATGATTAAAACTGAGAAGGCCTCTTGGTGGAGTATCGATTTTAGTGTTTGGAGAAGGGGATAATGTTGATCTGGCTTCTGTGGAGGGAGGGAGAGGTAGTTCCAGGCCAGGAGAACTACTTAAGAAAGAAGCCGGAAGCCAGATAGACGAGATGGAGGCCAAGGAAGTAAAGCTGGCGCTGGACTAGCAGTGTGCCACAGGCGGCGATAGAGAGGCACGCCACCTAATGGATAGAGCTCAGACCTGCGGGCCAGAATGACCTGGTTTCTAATCATTCATGCATTCATTCATTCATTATATCGTGTTTACTGAGTGCTTACTGTGTGCAGAGCACTGCACTAAGAGCTTGGGAAGTACAAATCGGCAAAATATAGAAAAGGTCCCAACATAACAAAGGGCTCACAATCTAGAAGGGGGAGACAGACAACAAAACAAAACAAGTAGACAGGTGTCAATACCATCAGAATGAATAGAATTATAGCTACATACACATCATTAAGAAAATAGAGTAATAAGTATGTACAAATAGAATAAATAAAGCAATAATCCTAACCCTCTCACTTGTCTGATGAGTGACCTTGAGAAAGTCACTTCACGTCTTTGGGCCTCAGTTATCTCATTTATAAAATAAGAATAATAATTATAATTGTGGTACTTGTTAAGTACTTACTACGTGTCAAACCCTGTTCTAATCACAGGAGTAGATTTAAGGTAATCAGGTCGGACACATTCCCTGTCCTAAGTGGGGCTCACAGTCTTAATCCCCATTTTATGAATGTAGTGACTGAGGCTCAGAGAAGTGAAGTGACTTTCCCAGGGTTATAAAGCAGTCATATAGAGGGTACAGGATCAGAACACATGTCCTCTGACTTCCAGGCCCGTGCTTTTTCCATTAGGCCTTGCTGCAAATCCCTTTTAATCTTAAAATCGGAATTAAGATCGTGAACCCCATGTGGGACCTGAACTGTGTCCAACCTGATGATCTTATTTCTATCCCAATGCTTATTTCGGTGCCTGGGATATAGTAAGTGTTTCACAAACACATTGGGGAAAAAAAGTCAGTGCTACTGGACATTAATAGAGAGTCGCAGCTTCACAAAACCATGCCCTAGTAACACCATAGGGTGATAGAGAATGGCAGCCTACAAGACCGACACCTGATGCTGCGAGGGGGTGACCAGAACAATGCCTAGTAGCACCATGGGGAGGTAGAAGCAACATCCCAAAACAAGCGCACTGCTCTACTATACTATATTATACTATACTATACTAAACTACAGGATACTACACGGCCACCAAGCACAACCATCCTCAACAAGGCAGCTGTCACCAGGGGCCGATAGAGAAGCACGGCCTCACAGAATTACGATTAGTGTCATTAGGGGGCAGGTTGATGCTCTCAGAACAGAGGAAGGTTCAGGTTCCAGGGGCCAGAGGAATCTCTAGGGTCTTCTCCTGAATTTTGAGGATTATCCTTCTTATACTGTGGGCACATTCAAATCCCAGATTTGCCCATTACTGAATGGGCTGTATTACTACCCCAAAGAGAAGCCTGTGGTATTGTGTGTGTATATATATGTGTGTGTGTGTGTGTGTGTGTGTGTGTGTGTGTGTGTGAATAATGGGGGGAAGAAGAGTCATGAAGTGACTGCCACTCATGGGAGAACAGGGGCTGGGGGGTCTGTGCAGGAAGCTAATTTTGTCTGACTTGATTGGGACCGAGAAGACCCATGGCCCTTAATTCTACAGATAGGTACAAGCTTCCCTGTGACTATACTCCTGGTTGCAGCGTCACAGCACAGTCTCAGTTCCCCCAAGAAGGGACCTTTCTGGGCTCAACATAGAAGTATGTGGGATATAATGTCAGGAAGAGGACAGTGTCTCTATCAGTGTCTCTACCCTATTTTTCTCTAAGCAGAGTGTACGGACTCCTGCCTGAAATCAATAATAATAATAATAATAAAGGTAATTGTTAAACGCTTACTAAGTGCGAAGCATGAAACAGAATTTGCTGAACTGGAAGTTATAAACTCGGGAAAAGCTAGAAGCCGCCAAGAAGAAAACAAGCTTTGAAACTGCTGAACTTCAAGAAAGATTAAAGGTGGAGGGAGAATTCGTAGCATGTATGAGACACACAGTCTTGTGGAAAGAGCCTGGAGTTGGGAGGAAGAGGAAGTGGGTTCTAACCCCAGCTCTGCCGCAATTCTGCTGTGTGACCTTGGGTAAATCACTTCACTTCATTGTGCCTCAGTTCCCGCATCTGTAAAATGGGGATTAAGACTGTGAGCCCCGTGTGGGACAGAGATTGTGTCCAAACCGATTACTTTGCATCTACCCCAGTGCTCAGAAAGGTTCTTGGCACATAGTAAGCACTTAATAAATACCACAATTATTATTATTTATTAAAGATAGCGCACGACTCAAGTGATATATCTACATGGTTTGTTTTGCTGTCTGTCTCCCCCTTCTAGACTGTGAGCCCGTTGTCGGGCAGGTACCGTCTCTATGTGTTGCCGACTTGTACTTCCCAAGCGCTTAGTAGAGTGCTCTGCACACAGTAAGCGCTCAATAAATACGATTGAATGAATGAATGTGGGGGCATCTTCTGAAGCAACAGATCATCTGTACTAGGACAGAGTGGAGAGGGCTTATTTAAGTAGGACTCCAACCTCCACCGCCTCAGAGACATTTCTGACAAGAGACCCTGGAATCTCCTTTTCATTAACCTTTTTGATTTAATTAGACTGAACATGGACAATTCATCCTTCTGCTGTGGACATCATCTGCCTATTTTATGGTTGCTTCTGCATGTTAATTGTTAACTGCCCTCTATGATGTCATCATCTGCTTATTTTATTATTGCTATAGCATATTAATTGTTAACTGCTCTCTGTGATGTTATCATCTGCTTATTTCATTGTCATCAGATGTTAATTGTTAACTGTACTCTTTGATGTCAACATCTGCTTATTTTCCCAGCGCATGCTAATTGTTAACTGCTCTCCATGATGTCATCATCTACTTATTTTATTTTTGCTACTGCATTATTGCTACTGCATGTTAATTAACTACTCGCTGTGATGTCATTTATCTTGATGACCTCACCATGAACTATCAATTCCCCTGCTCTCATGTGCCCTTCCCAGTCCCCAACTTCCCCTTCCCCTCTCCCACCCAGCTCTTTCCCTCCCTTTCCCCCGCCCCATTCCTCCCCCTCACCTCTTCCCCAGAATCCCTCGGTACCAGCGCCAACCCTCAACCCCTCCCTTACAACACCCTCCCTCCATTCCTCCCCACCCCTGCCCAATCCCAGTTCCCCTTTCACATCGCCACCCCTCTTCCCCCTCTCCCTGCCCAGGCCCACGCCAACTCATTCCAATGAAAACCTTCCCCACCCCTCGCACCCTTCCTCCTCCCTCCCCTCCCTCCACAGTTGCTACCACGTTTGGCCTTTGGAACGTCCGCTCCGATATAGGTTAGCTCCTTTTTATCCTTGATCTGTTCCTTTACAACGCTATCCTCCTCCTCCTTCTCGCCCTTACCGAAACATGGCTCATCACGGAGGACACGGTCTCTTCTGCTGCTCTCTCCAGCGGAGGCCTGCTCCTCTTCCACTCCCCCAGACTCACCGGAAAAAGAGGAAGTGTCATTTTCCTTCTCGCACCCCAATGTTGCTTTCACGCTATCGCTCCTCCCCCTTCCCTTTCCTTCTTCTCCTTTGCAGCTCATTTTATGCGCCTCTACCACCCCCTCCAGATTCTTGTAGCCGTCATCTACCGCCCCATGGCCCCACCTCCAACTTTTTTTAACGATTTTGACCCCTTTCTCACCTTCCTTCTCTCTTTTTCCATGCCCACTCTGATCCTCTGAGGCTTCACCATCCACATGGATGTCCCTGGTGACTCCTCTGCCACTCGCATTCTATCTCTCCTTGACGCTGTCAACCTCCTGCTCCACCCCACCTCGCCCACTCACCAACTTGGTCACACCCTCGACCTCATCATCTCCTACCGCTGCACTATCTCCACCCTCACCAAGTCTGAAACCCCACTGTCTGATCATAAACTTCTCACCTGCCTCCTCACTCACACTCCTCCCCCAGGACATAACAGGCCCCTCAGCCCAACGCGCGGCCTGTGCCCCGGGAAGGATCCCACACGGAGAAGCAGAGAGCTTGCCCGGAAAGTCTCGGCCTCACCGAGAGCCTATCACGCTCCGGGCGGGAGGGAAGAGGAGCCAGGACCCTCACGCCTCCCGGAGACCTTCCTGTGGCCAGTGTCCTGGAGCTGAGGGGTCGGGGTTAGTCGTAGGAGAGCAGAGACCAGCACCCGCTCACCCCATTCTGACCAGTGAGTTTGGGCCGGGGAGTATACGGATGGAAAAGTGTTCACAGGGGGGCCGACGGTGACAGAGAACGAGAGAAAGCTCCCCTGTCTCTTAACATCTCCACATATAAAACAGATATCTTTCTCCGGTGTCCCAATTGCTCTCCATCCTCTAGATCCCCTGGGTGGGTGGCAGGAATGGTTAAGGATTTATTAAGCACTTATTATGTGCCATGTACTAGTACTATGTACTCAACACTGGGGTAGATGCAAACTATCAGACTGGACACAGTCCCTGTCCTACATGGGGCTCATAGTCTTCATCCCCATTTTTCAGATGAGGTAACCGAGGCACAGAGAAGTGAAGTGACTTGCCCAAGGCCGCACAGCAGACAAATGTCGAAGCCGGAATTAGAAGTCAGGTCCTTCTCACTCCTAGGTCGGGGGCCTATCCACTAGGCTATGCTTCTTCTCGTTGTCTGTGGACAGGTACAGCGTCCTCTGGACCTCCTCTGATTTCAAGGAGCTTACAATCTAGTGAAGGGGGCTAGACCTTAAATGAATTACAGAGAAGGGATGGGAAAGTTTAAAGACAATGTACACACCTGCTACAGGGCTGAGAAGTGATGAGTATCAAAATCCTGAAGGGTTATAGACCCAAGTGCATAGGTGACATGGAAGAGTGGGCCAATCGTGTAGGGAAATGAGGTGGTAGTCTGGGAAGCCTTCCTCGAAGAAGTGTGATCTAGGCAGGGATTTGAAGATGGGGAGACTGGTGGTGGTCTGTAGGATGTGAAGTGGAAGGGAGGCCCAGGCCAGAGGCAGGAGGTTGGCTAGGGGGTCAGACGCGAGACAGACGGATGTACAGTGAGTAGGTTGGTGTTTGAGGAGTGAAGTGTGTGGAAAATCGGGGAGGTGAAGTAGGAAGAGGAAAGCTGATTGAGTACCTTAAAGCAGAGAATGAGGGGTTTCCGTTTGATGTGGAGGACGATGGGCAATTATCGGAGGCTTTGAGAGATGGGGAGACATGGACTGAACATTTTTAATAAAATAATCTGGGCAGCAGAGTGATGTATGGACCAGAGAGGCTGGAGACTGGTGGCAGGGAGGTCAGTGAGGAGGCTGTTGCAGTAATCAAGGTGTGATAGGATAAGTGTTTGGATTAACATGGTAGTAGTTTGGATGGAGAGGAATGGGAAGGATTCTAGGGATTTCGTGAAGGTAGAACCGACAGACTGAAGAGAAATAGGTAGAGGAGAATGCTAAGGTTACCAGCTTGTGAGACAGAGAGGATGCTGATGCTGTTTACAGTGATTGAAAAATCTGATGGTGAACAGGGATTGGGTGGGAAGACAAGAAGCTCTGTTTTAGATACATTAAGTTTGATGTGTGAATGGGATATCCAAGTACAAATGTCCTGAAGGCAACACTGATTGAAAATTCTGAGGAAAGACAGGGTTTGGGAGGGAGGATGAGAAGCTCTGTTTAAGACATGTTAAATTTGAGGTGGGAGTGGGACATCCAAATAAAGATTCCCTGAAGGAATACAAGCTGAAGAGAAGGAGAGAGATCAGGGGTGGAGATGTAGATTTGGGAATCTATATCTGTGCTGTGGAGATTGGAGGGAGGATGAACGAAGAAGCAGGTAAGAGTGGCTTAGAAGAGACTGAAAGATTTGGGAATCATCTTTGTAGAGTACGACTGACAATCCAGTTTTGGGTAGGCATCATGGCCTAAAGGAAGGGAAATCTCTATAGACTGTAAGATCATTATGGGCAGGGAATGTATTTAGCAACTCTGTTATAGTAAATTGTCACAAGTGCTTAGTACAGTAAGTTCAGTTTTGGTGCACTTCTAATCCCTCCTCTGCCACTTGTCTTCTGTGTGACCTTGAGCGAGCTACTTAACTTCTCTGTGCCTCAATTACCTCATCTGTAAAATGGAGATTAAGACCGTCAACCTCAGGTGGGACAACCCGATTACTTGGTATCTACCCCAGTGCTTAGAACAGTGCTTGACATGTAGCAAGTGTTTAACAAATACCATATTTTAATTTTTTTTATCATGGCCTAAAAGAATGGGAATCACTCTAGACTGTAAGCTCATGGTGGACAGGGAACGTGTCTACCAACTCTGTTATACTGACCTTTCCCAAGTGCTTAGTATAATGCTAGACCCAGAGCAAGTGCTCAATAAATATAATTGATTGATTGAGACTTGAATTCTGATGCCAGCTGGGCTACTGGCTTCCTTTGTGACCTACAGGGAATGACTTAACATCGGTAGGCTCTCTCTTCCTCTTACACTCTAAGCCCCTGTGGGACAGGAATTGTGTCTGAACTGTTTCTTTTGTTTCTACTCCAGCAAGGGGAACAATTTAGGCACACAACCTCTTAATAAATACAATACTGATATCATTATTAGTAACGATTATGAAAATATAATGATAAGCTCCTTAGCATGACTTTGGGGGTGGGTATGAAAGTCATAAAATGGGAAGAGGTATGGGAGAAGGGAAGAAAGGATGACAGCAGCTCCGTCTTGTCAAAACCATCTTCTCTCGTCAATCCATCTTTCTTTCCTTCCATCCATCTATCCAGAGCACGGGCTTGGAATCAGAGGTCGTGGGTTCTAATCTCACCCAGTTCTGCTACTTGTCTATTATATGACTCTGGGCAGGTCACGTCTCTTCTCTGTGCCTCAGTTATCTCATCTGTAATCTGCGAATTGAGAGTTTGAGTCCCATGTGGGACAGGGACTGTGTCCAACCTAATTGCATTGTATCTAATCCAGCACTTAGAACAGTGCTTGGCACATAGTAAGCACTTAACAAAGATCATAATTATTACTATTGTCAGTGGCTGACCACATCCTGGGTGCAAAGCACTGTAGTAAGCTCTCAGGAGAGTTGAAAAGAGATAAAATTGCACCGTTCCTGCTGTCCAGAAGATTATGATGGAATGGGGTAGACAGACAAAGAATAAAGTACGTAGAGAAGGAAGGACAGAAGGGAAAGATGAGAAAGTGGATGAACGCTTGATTCAAGTGTACAGTTTATATAGTCAGTATGAACAGAGCTTCAACGGATTTGCAATCAGGGGACAGAAGAAGCAAGCTTGCCTAGTGGATAGAGCGTGGGCCTGGGATTCAAATGGAAATGGGTTCTAATTCCAGTTCCACCACATGTCTGCTGTGTGACCTTGGTCAGGGTCGGTTAACGTATTCGTGCCTCAATTCCCACATCCATTAAATAGGGATTGAGATGTGAGCCCCACGGGGGACATGGACTCTGCCCAATCTGATTAGCCTGTATCTACTCCAGCACTTAGTATAGTGCCTGACTAGTAAGCGCTTCAAGCATTCTATATGAAAAAGTTACAGTTGACTGACTGACTGACTGAGTGGCTTAAGCTGTGAAATAGATAAAGATTAAACCATTCACAGTGGCTAAAGACTGTTGTTGAAAAAGGGAACCGTTGGGAAGCTGATGCAGATGCCGATGTTTCCATAGGAACCCCTTGTCTCCGAGGAGCCTCAGGAACAAGTTGACCAGAGGGTGCTTGGCTTGTCCAGGCCACGAGGTCCCTCGGCAGGGCCCTGAGCCATCCTCCAGGGACACCACACGGAGCAGCTCCTGTTTTATCTACAGGGATGGGCCCCAGTTGGGAGAGCTTCTAGTAGTCTGAGGGAGAGCGGAGAGGGATCGAGGGCTCCTCTCTTTTCCTTCCTGGCTGACTGAACCCAGGAGTCTGAGGGCCAAGAGGAGACCAGCCCAGCCCTTCAGATGTCAGCGACCCCCAGCCGCATATTGCCCCGGTGACAGTGACTGGGTGTGAGTAGAATGGAGAGTCAGGGGTGGAGGAGGATGAGGATGGTAGAGATGGAGCCAGTCTGGGGCCTGAGGTTGTCTAGTTTGCCGGCTCAGAGCTGTCCTCACTATGACTGCTACACCTCCATCTGCCTCCCCCTAAGCTACGAGGTCGCTATAACTCGAGTGGCCTGCGAGAAGATGGCTGCCGCCTCCTGGATCAGCGGTGCCCTGCTTGCGGCAATGTGTTCAGTTGGGACGTTCTGCCTGTCCTTCTGCGGATCCAACACCCCCCCCCCCCCACCAGTTCTTCCGTGACGTCCCCCCTCTGCTGAAGATCACCTGCTTCGAGAAGTACAACGTCATCGACGCGAATGTGATTTTTGAAACTGCCTTACGTGTCGTCTGCTTCATTTCTATCGTCGTATTGTAAACGCACATCTTCTGGGCAGTGCTGAGCATACCAGCCGCTGAGGGCCGGGGCAAAGCCTTCTCCACCTGTTTGCCTCACCTCGCCGTCGTCACTGTTTTCTCCTATGCTGGTGTATTTTTCTACATCAGACTCCTTCTTGATCGTGGATCTGCTGTTGTCCGTGCTCTACACAGTGGTGCCCCTCTCCATGAACCCCCTCATCTACAGCCGGAAGAACCAGAATATGAAGACCGCCATTGGCAGGATCCTAAAAGGGTCACTCACCCAGCCTCCGCTCTGGGACAAAACGTCTCCTTCATTGTGCAAATAATACCACACCGCCACTTAACCAAGGAATTGCCCTTGGTTCTAGTTAAATAGCTAGACTTAGCTGTCCTGCAGGGTTCACAGAAAACGCTGGACGTTGATGGATTGTCAACGTCTGGGAGGGAGGCGGCTAAGACTGAAGTGAGATTGACAATCCAGTTTTGGGGAGGTATCATGGCCTAAAGGAAGGGGAGTCCCTGTAGACTGTAAAATCATTGTGGGCAGGGAATGTTTTTAAAATCTCTGTTAAACCGAACTCTCCCAAGTGCTTAGTACAGTAAATCTTGTTTGGGGGCGGTAATAATTCCTGCTCTGCCACGTGTCTTCTCTGTAACCTAAAACGAGCCACTTAACTGCTCCTTACCTCAGTTAACTCATCTTTAAAATGAGGATAAAGACTGTGAACCCCACGTGGGACAACCTGATAACCTTGTATCTACTCCAGTGCTTAGAACACTGCTTGACACAAGGCAAGTGCTTAACAAATACCATAATTTTTTTAAAAAAAAGTTTTATCATGGCCTAAAGGAATGGGAATCATTCTAGACTGTAAACTCATGGTGAGCAGGGAACGTGTCTGTTATATTGATCTTTCCCAAGTGCTTAGTACAGGGCTGGGCCCAGAGTAAGTGCTCAATAAATATGATTGATTGATTAATACCTGAATTCTGATGCCAGCTCTGCTACTGGATTGCTTTGTGACTTAAGGGCAGCGACTTAACATCGGTAGGATCTCTCCTCCTCTTACACTCTGAGCCCCTATGGGACAGGAATTGTGTCTGAACTGATTCTTTTGTTTTTACTCCAGCATGTGGAACAATTTAGGCACACAATCTCTTAATAAATACAATAATGATATCATTGTTAGTAACGATTATAAAAATATAATGATGCACTCTTTAGAATGACTCTGGGGGTAGGAATGAAAGTTAGAAAATGGGAGGTAGTATGGGAGAAGGGAAGAAAGGATGACTGCTGTTCCATCTATCTTGTCAAATCCATCCTCTCTCATCATTCCATCTTTTCTTCCTTCCATCCATTCATTCATTCATTCAATCGTATTTATTGAGTGCTTACTGTGTGCAGAGCGCTTGGGAAGTACAAGGTGGCAACAAATAGAGACGGTCCCTACCCAACAACGGGCTCATAGTCTAGAAGGGGGAGGCAGACAACAAAACAAAACATATGGACAGGTGTTAAGTCATCATAATAAGCAGAAATGAAGCTAGATGCACATCATTACCAAAATAAATAGAGACGTAAATATGTACAAATAAAATAAATAGAGTAATGAATCTGTACAAACTTATATACAGGTCCTGTGGGGAGAGGAAGGAGGTAGGGCTGGGGAATGGGGAGGAGGAGAGGAAAAAGGGGCTCAGTCTGGGAAAGCCTTCTGGAGGAGGTGAGCTCTCAATAGAGCTTTGGAGGGAGAAAGAGAGCTAGCTTGGCGGATGTGCAGATGTAGGGCATTCCAGGCCAGGGGGAGGACGTGGGCTGGGAGTCGACGGCGGGACAGGCGAGAACGAGGTACAGTGAGGAGGTTAGCGGCAGAAGTGCGGAGGGTGTGGGCTGGGCCGTAGAAGGAGAGAAGGGAGGTGAGGTAGGAGGGGGCGAGGTGATGGAGAGCCTTGAAGCCTAGAGTGAGGAGTTTTTACTTGATGCGTAGGTTGACTGGCAGCAACTGGTGATTGCTGAGGAGGGGATTAACATACCCAGAGCGTTCCTTTCAAGCATTCATCTAGTCCTCCATCCATCCATCCATCCATCCATCCATCCATCCATCCATCCAACCATCCATCCATCGAGAGCAAGGACTTGGGAGGCAGAGGTCGCGGCTTCTAATCTCGGTTATGCTACTTGTCTGCAATGTGACCTTAGGCAAGTCACTTCACTTCTCTGTGCCTACGTTACCTCATCTGTGAAATGGGGATTGAGTCTGGGCATCGCATGTGGGACAGGGACTGTTTCCAACCCGATTTTCTTGTATCTACTCCAGCACTTGGCACATAGTAGGTGCTTAACAGTGCTTGGCACATAGCAAGCGCTTAACAAAGTCCATAATAATTACTATTATTATTATCAATGGTATTTATTGACCACATCCTGGGTACAAAGCACTGTAGTAAGCTCTCAGGAGAGATGAAAAGAGACATAATTGCATTGTTCCTACTATCCAGGAAATTATGATCTATGGGGGAGATAGACACATAATAAATTACGTAGAGGAGGAAGGACAGAAGGGAAAGATGAGAAAGCTGACGAACGCTTGATTCAAGAGTACAGTTTATGTAGTTAGTATGAACAGGTCTTCAATGGATTTGCAATCAGGACGAGTTAGAAGAAGGAGCCTTGTCTAGAGGGTAAAGCGTGGGCCTGGGATTCAAATGGACATGGGTTCTGATCCCGGTTCCATCACATGACTGCTGTGTGACCTTAGGGAAGGGTCACTTAACTTTTCCGTGCCTCAGTTCCCTCATTTGTAAAATAGGGATTGAGATGGGAGCCCACGGGGGATATGGACGCTGTCCAATATGATTAGCTTGTATACACTCCAGCACTTAGTATAGTGCCTGATATATTGTAAGCGCTTCACAAACACCATAAGAAAAAGTTACAGTTGGCTGATTGACTTACAAATTGAGTGTTTCTATTTGTGAATTAGACAAAGATGAAAGCATACACAGTGGCTAAAGACTGTCGGTGAAAACAGCTGGGATGCAGATGCCATTGTTTTCACGGGAGCCCGGAGGGCCGGCACCATCGCTGATGCTACAGGAACCGGGCCCTTGTCCCCTAGAAGCCTCAGGAACCACGTGGCCAGAGGGTGCGAGGCTTGTCCAGGCCACGAGGCCCCTCAGCCGGGCCTCGAACCATCATCTAGAGATCCCTCTGGGAGCAGCGCCTGCTTTATAAGAAGGGATGGGGGCCCGTCTGGAGAGCTTCTCGGGGTCTGAGGAAGAGCAGAGAGGGACTGAGGGCTCCTCTCCTTTTCTTCCTGGCTGGCTGAACCCAGGAGTCTGAGGGCAAAGAGGGGACCAGCTCAGCCCTTCAGAGGTCAGCCACCCCAACACCACGCTGCCACGGTGAAAGTGACCTGGGGTGAGTGAGAGGGAGAGGTGGGGGGGACGAGGATGAGGATGGAAGAGATGGAGCCAGTCTGGGGCCTAAATTGGGGTTCGGACCAGGGCCGAGGCCCCCAGCCGGGCAGGGGTGATAGAAGGGTGATAGAGTTGTTAGCGAATTGTACTTTCGAAGCGCTTAGTACAGTGCTGTGCACACAGTATGCGCTCAATAAGTACGAATGAATGAATGAATGAGAAGGAGGGGAGGTGATTTCCAGTTCAGTGACAGTCCCCCCAACCATCACACACCTTTCCTCCTTCCTCCTCAAACCGTGCTACCATGCCAACTACCCACCGGCCTATGGTGCTGTGCTGTGTCCACCAGCATCAGCACGGTGGACAGCCACTTTCGCCTTTAGTGGTTCCCGGAATCCCTTGCAGAGAGGAAGTGACAGGCAGGGCTGAGAGAATGGGACCAGCTTTGGACAGCCACTGGTACTATCAGCCATTCCTCCCTGTAAGAGTTATTCTTAAATATTGAGAGAAGACAAATAATGGGAAAGGTTGTAATCCCTGCTCTCATGGGCTTTCTAGCCTACTGGACTAGGTTGACGCATTCTAATTTACTATTAATCTACTAATCTTGAATCATATTGATTGAGAGCGTATTGTGTGCACGAATAACTTAGAGAGTAATGATAACAATAGTAGTACTTGTTAAGCGCTTACTATGTCCCAAGCACTGTTTTAATGCTAGGGGTAGATACAGGTAAAACAGCTTGAATACAGGCCCTGTTCCACATGGAGCTCACAGTCGTAGCCCCTATTTTACATAAGAGGTACCTGAGGCACAGGAATGTTAAATGACCTGCCCATGGTCACACAGCAGACGTGAAGCGGAGCCATAATTAGAACCCAAGTGCAACTGACTCACTCACTCATTCATTCATTCATTCAATCGTATTTATTGAGCGCTTACTGTGTGCACAGCACTGTACTAAGCCCTTGGAAAGTACAATTCGACAACAGATAGAGACAATCCCTACCCAACAACGGGCTCGTAGTCTAGAAGGGGGAGACAGACATCAAAACAGAACAAGTAGACAGGCGTCAATAATATCAAAATATATGAATAGATTTATAGATATACACATATCATTGATAAAATAAATATCGTAATAAATATGTACAAATATACAAAAGTGCTGTGGGGAGAGGAAAGGGGGGTAAGGTGATGAGGAGGGGAGGAGGAGCAGAGGAAAAGAGGGGTGGCTCAGTCTGGAAGGGCCTCCTGGAGGAGGTCAGCTCTCAGTAGGGCTTTGAAGAAGGGAAGAGAGCTAGTTTGGCAGATGTGAGGAGGAAGCCAGGCCAGAGGTAGGACGCGGGCCGGGGGTCGATGGTGGGACAGGCAAGAACGAGGCTCAGTGAGAAGGTTGGCAACAGAGGAGCGGAATCGGCGGGCTGGGCTGGAGAAAGAGAGAAGCGATGTGAGGTAGGAAGGGGAAAGGTGATGAAGAGCTTTGAAGCCAATACAGAGGACTTTTTGCTTCATACGAAGGTTGTTAGGCAACCAATGGAGATTTTTGAGTAGGGGAGTGATACACCCAGAGCGTTACTGTAGAAAGATAATCCGGGCAGCAGTGTGAAGTATAGATTGAAGCCTGGAAAACCAGGGGGAAGAGAGCTCAGAAAGGAGGCTGATGCAATAATCCAGTCGGGATAGGATGAGAGATTGTTCCAACAAGATAGTGGTTTGGATGGAGAGGAAAGGGCAGATCATGGCAATGTTGTGAAAGTGAGACCAGCAGGTTTTTGTGAGAGATTGGATGTGTGGGGTAAATGCGAAGGCGGAGTCAAGGATGACACCAAGGTTGCGGATTTGTGAGACGGGAAGGATGGTAGTGCCATTCACAGTAACGGGAAAGTCAGGGAAGGGAAGGGTTTTGGAGGCAAGATAAGGAGTTCAGCGTTGGACATGTTGAGTTTTAGGTGGCAGGCAGACATCCAGGTGGAGATGTCCTGAAGGCAGGAGTAGATACGAGCCTGGAGGGAGGGAGAGAGAACAGGAGAGGAGATGTAGATTTGGGTGTCACGTGCATACAGAATTTAGTTGAAACCATGGGAGTGAATGAGTTTCCCATAGGAGTGAGTATTGATGGAGAACAGAAGGGGGCCAAGAACTGACCCTTGGGGAACCCCTACAGTAAGGGGATGGGAGGGATAGGAGGAACCAGCGAAGGAGACCGAGAATGAACGGCCAGAGAGATAAGAGGAGAGCCAGGAGAGGACAGAGTCTGTGAAGCCAAGGTTGGATAACGTGTTGAGGAATATGGGATCGTCGAGGAGGATTAGGATAGAGTAGGAGCCATTGAATCTGGAAAGAAGGAGGTCATTGGTGACTTTAACATGACAGTTTCGGTGGAGTGTAGGGAACGGAGGCCAGATTGGAGGGGGTCCAGGAGAGAGTTGGAGTTGAGGAATTCGAGGCAGCGAGTCTAGACGACTCGCTCTAGGAGTTTGGAAAGGAAGGATAGGAGGGAGATAGGGTGATAACTGCAAAGGACAGTGGGGTCAAGAGAGGGTCTTTTTGGACGGGGGAGACGTGGGTATTTTTGAAGGCAGAGGCAAAGTGCTCTATCCATTTTATAACACTATAACAGGCACAGTCCCTGCCCCTTCTAGAAGGAAAAAAGAATGGAAAGATGAATATGCAATTATTGTGTGCCCTTTTACAGATGAGGAAACCGAGGCCCAGAGAAGTGAAGAGAATTGCCCAAGGTCCCACAGCAGCAAAGCGACATAGACAGGTTTAGAAGCCTGGTCCCCTAACTCCCACTAAGCTATGCTTTTGAGAGTACAATTGAACAGAGCTGGTAGATGTGTATGCTGCCCACAAGGAGATTGTGGGCAAGACGAGAACTCCTGGGCAGATTTTGTTTCCACTAAATGAGTTAGTTCGTGCTTGAGTTAGGTGAGGTGGGTTTAGGGGGCTGGGAAATGAATTGGGGAAGCTGGTTGGAGAAGGGGGAGATTTTAGCAGTGTTCAGAATTCGGAAAGTACTGTGCTCTCTCTGGTTTTGAGTGGCTGAGAGGGAGTTCCAGGCTAGGATGGAAATGGGAGAGTCGATCTTAAGTAACAACTAGAAAGTTGCTTTAAGAGCTGAGAAGATGAGTTGAACAATGGCAAGGGAATGAAGTGCAGTCATAAGGCGGAGAGCCTACAAGCCGATTGTGAGTTTTTGTTGCTTGCGAAAAGACACAACTTGTCATGAGAGGAGACTGAGGAGAGGAGAGATGTGTGCTGAGTGATGCTTTAGGAAAGGACTAGATGAATGATGAGGTATGCTTGTGTTTGTGTGCGTATAAGTGTGAATGCAGATACGTGAGCAAATGTAATTAGTTTGGTGTATATGTGGGTTTTATTTTTCTTGTTTGTTTTATGGTATCGTTAATTGTTTATCTTGTCCCAGGTACTGTACTAAGCACAAGGGTAGAAACCAGATAATCGGGTTGGACATAGGGTGCTCTCAATTATAATTCCCAATTTACAGATGAGGTAACCGAGGAACAGAGAAGGTAAGTGACTGGCCACAGGTCACACAGCAGACAAGGAGCCGAGACAGGATTAGAATCCAGGTTCTTCTGTCTTCCAATCCCATTCTCTCTCCACTAAGTGGGTGAATCTATGTGTAAAGGCATTTCTTTTTTGACTATAAAACCACCGAAAAAATTTCACAACAGTCATGTACATATCCTTATGTTCTGTGACCTCTGCTATCTGCTATTCATTTTAGTTTCAGTCTCCTCAACCAAAAATAATTATCTTGATATTTATTAAGTGCTTACTATGTGCCAAACAAAATATTAAGTAGTAGGGGAGAGTCAAGACAATCCCATTTTCCAGATGAGGTAACTGAGGCACAGAGAAGTTAAGTGACTTGCCAAAGTCGCACAGCTGACAATTGGCAGAGCCGGGATTTGAACCCATGACCTCTGACTCCAAAACCCGTGCTCTTTCCACTGAGCCACGCTGCTTCTCATACTGCTTCTCTGGGCTGATCCCAAAAGCAAGCCCGGGGTAGGGTCTTAGGGTGGATTTAGAGTCATTTCTCATTCTCTCTAGATTTACTTTCAGAAGACATCAGAAATACAACTGATTAAATGACCGATAGCTTGAATGAGGTCATGAACAAGATGAATTTTAGATAAGCCGAGTGGCCTATTCGATAGAGCATGGACCTGAAAGTCAAAATGACCTGGGCTCTAATCTCGGCTCTGCTACCTTTCTGATGTGTAACCTTGGGCAGGTCTCTTCACTTCACTGGCCTTCAGTTCCCTCATCTGTAAAATGGGGATTGAGACTGTGAGCCCCGTGTGGGACAGGGACTATGTCCAGCCTGATTAGCTTGTATCGACCCCCAGGACTTAATACGGTACCTGGAACATAGTAAGCGTTTACCAGGTACCATTGAAGAAAAGAAAAAGAAGCTGAAGCACCCACTCGTTGACCAGATGGTCACCAACAGCGGGAACTGTTAGCATCCTGTTGCCATGGAAACCCTGGAATTAAGTGCCATCACCGGATCCTCATCTCTTTAGGGACTCAAAGACTGTGGGGACAGGCCACCGTGATCCGGTACTTAGGGGACCCCCTTCGGAGCGGTGGTGGTTTTATCTAAATTGACGGATGCCCTATCTGGAAAGTGCATCTCAGTGTCCGCCGAAGAGCAAAGGGGCTGACGGCTTCTCGCAGTTCCTCAATGGCCACTGCGTCCAGGAGGCTCCCCCAGCTCCAGGCCGGTCCGGTGAGAGTAACCGGGGGTGAGGAGGGACAGGGAGGGACCATCAGGTTAATCAATGTGAGTGTGAGGGTCACTCTGGGAAGACGTTCATTCGTGGGGCCCAGGGTGGAGTTGGAAGCAGGGCTGCAGAAGGAAAAGATTTGCCCCTTCGGTAGTCCCCTGGTCCCCTCCATCCACCACCCAAAACCCGGCTGTCATTGCTGCCGGACTACGACGTTATAACACGGCGTCAGTCCTGGGCTGTGGTGACTTCAACCAGCAGCTCAACCCTCCGGGCAGGGACAAGATGGTATGACTGGAGACTGCACCAACCAGATGCTTTATCACCAAATGAACTTCCCCACAAATCTAGGGCGGATGCAAGAGAGAAGCATTGTTGCCTAGCAGATAGAGCATAGGCTCTAATAATGCGCCACGTATTTTCTATTTATTTAATGGTATTTGTTATGCGCTTAGTATTTGTTAAACATTGTTCTAAACACTGGGCAAGTTAATCAGGTTGGACACAATCTCTGTACCTCATGGGGCTCACAGTCTGAACATGAGGGAAAACAGGTAACTGAGGCACAGGGAAGATAAGTGACCTGCCCAAGGTCACACAGCAAGCAATTGGCATAGCTGGAATGCTCTTTCCACTGGGCCAGGCTGCTTCTCTTCTGCTTCTCTCCTACTTCATTAATAAAATTAAATCCATCAGGTCTGACCTCCCCAGAGTCACTCCCCCCGCTTCTCCAACCCCCAGGCTCTCAACACTCTCGGCTACTCTCCCATCCTTCCCAGCAGTATCCTCAGAGGAGCTCTCCTCCATCCTCTCAAGTGCTACACCGGCCACCTGTGCTTCTGACCCCATTCCCATTCATCTCATGAAATCTCTCGCTCCGTCCCTTCTCCCCTCCTTAACTTCCATATTCAACCGCTCACTCTCCACTGGTTCCTTCCCCTCTGCCTTCAAACATGCCCATGTCTCTCCCATCCTAAAAAAAACCCTCTCTTAACCCCACCTCACCTTCTAGTTATCGCCCCATCTCCCTCCTACCATTCCTTTCCAAACTCCTTGAACGAGTCGTCTACACGCGCTGCCTCAAATTCCTCAACACCAACTCTCTCCTCGACACCCTCCAGTCTGGCTTCCGTCCCCTACATTCCACGGAAACTGCCCTCTCAAAGGTCACCAATGACCTCCTGCTTGCCAAATCCAACGGCTCATACTCTATCCTAATCCTCCCCTCCTCCCCTTCTCCTCAACACGCTATCCAATCTTGGCTTCACTGAATCCGTCCTCTCCTGGTTCTCCTCTTACCTCTCCGGTCTCCTTTGCAGGCTCCTCCTCCCTCTCCTATCCCCTTACTGTGGGGGTTCCTCAAGGTTCAGTTCTTGGTCCCCTTCTGTTCCCGATCTACACTCACTCCCTTGGTGACCTCATTCGCTCCCACGGCTTCAACTATCATCTCTACTCTGATGACACCCAAATCTACATCTCTGCCCCTGCTCTCTCCCCCTCCCTCCAGGCTCGCATCTCCTCCTGCCTTCAGGACATCTACATCTGGATGTCTGCTCGCCACCAGCGTGGCTCAGCAGCGTGGCTCAGTGGAAAGAGACCGGGCTTTGGAGTCAGAGGTCATGGGTTCAAATCCCAGCTCCACCAATTGTCAGCTGTGTGACTTTGGGCAAGTCACTTCACTTCTCTGGGCCTCAGTTCCCTCATCTGGAAAATGGGGATTAAGAGTGTTGAGCCACCCGTGGGACGACCTGATCACCCTGTAACCTCCCCAGCGCCTAGAATAGTGCTTTGCACATAATAAGCGCTTAATAAATGCCATCGTCAAGTCGTCAAGTCACCTAAAACTCAACCTATCCAAGACTGAACTCCTTGTCTTCCCTCCCAAACCCTGACCTCTCCCTGACTTTCCCATCTCTGTTGACGGCACTACCATCCTTCCCGTCTCACAAGCCCGCAACCTTGGTGTCATCCTCGACTCCGCTCTCTCGTTCACCCCTCACATCCAAGCCGTCACCAAAACCTGCCGGTCTCAGCTCCGCAACATTGCCAAGATCCGCCCTTTCCTTTCCATCCAAACCGCTACCCTGCTTGTTCAATCTCTCATCCTATCCCGTCTGGACTACTGTATCAGCCTCCTCTCTGATCTCCCATCCTCTTGTCTCTCACCACTTAAATCCATACTTCATGCTGCTGCCCTGATTGTCTTTGTCCAGAAATGTTCTGGGCATGTTACTCCCCTCCTGAAAAATCTCCAGTGGCTACCAATCAATCTGCAAATCAGGAAGAAACTCCTCACCCTCGGCTTCAAGGCTCTCCATCACCTCGCCCCCTCCTACCTCACCTCCCTTCTCTCCTTCTATAGCCCAGCCCGCACCCTCCGCTCCTCTGCCGCTACTCTCCTCACCGTGCCTCGTTCTCGCCTGTCCCGACGTCGACCCCCGGCCCACGTCATCCCCCTGACCTGGAATGCCCTCCCTCCCCACATCTGCCAAGCTAGCTCTCTTCCTCCCTTCAAGGCCTTACTGAGAGCTCACCTCCTCCAGGAGGCCTTCCCAGACTGAGCCCCCTCCTTCCTCTCTCCCTCCTCCCCCTCCTCATCCCCCCATCTTACCTCCTTTCCTTCCCCACAGCACCTGTATATATGTATATATGTTTGTACGTATTTATTACTCTATTAATTCATTTATTTTACTTGTACATATCTATTCTATTTATTTTATTTTGTCAATATGTTTTGTTCTCTGTCTCCCCCTTCTAGACTGTGAGCCCACTGTTGGGTAAGGGCCGTCTCTATGTGTTGCCAACTTGTACCTCCCAGGCGCTTAGTACAGTGCTCTGCACATAGTAAGTGCTCAATAAATACGATTGATTGATTGACTGATTCTGGGTTATTCGGGCCAAGTCAATTCTCTTCTCTGTGCATCAATTCCCTCATCTGTAATATGAGGACTAAAACTGTTAGCCCTGTGTGGGACAGGAATGGTGACCCACCCAATATTCTTGTATTCACCCCAGAGCTTAGTACAGTGCCTGGCATCAATCAATCAATCAATCGTATTTATTGAGCGCTTACTGTGTGCAGAGCACTGTACTAAGCCCTTGGGAAGTACAAGCTGGCAACATAGAGAGACAGTCCCTACCCAACAGTGGGTTCACAGTCTAGAAGGGGGAGGCAGAGAACAAAACCAAACATACTAAACAAAATAAAATAAATAGAATAGATATGTACAAGTAAAATAAATAAATAAATAGAGTAATAAATATGTACAAACATATACACATATATACAGGTGCTGTGGGGAAGGGCAGGAGGTAAAATGCGGGGATGGAGGGGGGGACGAGGGGGAGAGGAAGGAAGGGGCTCAATCTGGGAAGGCCTCCTGGAGGAGATGAACTCTCAGTAAGGCCTTGAAGGGAGGAAGAGAGCTAGCTTGGCAGTTGGGCAGAGGGAGGGCATTCCAGGCCCGGGGGAGGACGTGGGCCGTGGGTCGATGGCGGGACAGGAAGGCTGAGTAGGTGCGAATGAGGTTGTCGTTAATGTAACTTGGTGGTAACAAGGGCCTTTTTCCCGGGGTGGTGTCGGGGGGGAGTCAGTCAGGACCGGACCGGGAAGGGGGGTAGGGGGGCACTATAAGGATGGTTGCTTAAGTGGGTGGGGGTGGAAGCAGGGGGTGTCTATGGTGGCGCTCGGAGGAGAGGAGCCTTCCGGGAGCAGTGGGGGCCACGCGGTGTGATGGCGGGCGGGCCATGTAATGAGTGCATAAGGAATACCAAAAATAGAGAGGTAAAAGGCAGGATCCCTGCTTCAAAGCCTTCCCAATCTAATAGGCTAGACAGGCAAAATGTCATTTACAACTGGAAGGAGAAAATAATGGGACAATAGATACGTGGGTGAGACGTAGCCTGGCTTAGTGGAAAGAGCATGATCCTGGGAGTCATAGGTCGTGGGTTCTAATCCCAGCTCTGCCACTTGTCAGCTGTGTGACTTCGGGCAAATCACTTAACTTCTCTGTGCCTCCATTACCACATCTGTAAAATGGGGATTACGAATGTGAGTCCTGGGTGGGACAGCCTGAATATTTTCTATCTTCCTCGGCGCTTAGAACAGTGCTTGGCACATAGTAAACACTTAACAAATACTATCATCATTATTATTATTAGTGCTTGATAATCATATTTTTGAGTGCTTAATGTGTGCAGAGCGCTATTCTGAGTGCTGAGGAGAATACCCTATAAAAGAGCTGATAGATATGTTCCCTGTAAACAAGTAGCTCACTGTCTAGTGGGGAAGCAGACAATGTCAACCAATCATAGACATTTATTGAGCGCTTACTGTAATACAGAGAATACTTTAATACAGAGAACTGTATTAAATGCGTGGAGGAATATAACATAAATGAGTTGGTAGCCATGTTTCCTCAAGGAGCTTACAGCCTCGAGTAATGAACCTTACATTCAGCAGCAATATCCTGAGGGTCTGCAGATGCATTGAGTATGGAGATGGTCATTGACAGATGGTGGGAAGAAGTGAATTAGCTAAATCCTCCATGAGAAGGTTGAATTCCAGAGAGTTTTGAGGGCGGGATATCGTAGGGCTGGGGAATTGAAAAGGGTGGATTTCCAAGCCAAAGGAAGAGTGGGATCCAGAGGTGGAAAGAGGAAGCATTGAAAGCGAGTCACCGTAAGAAGGTTATTTTTGGACAGTTGGTTGAAGTGGGTAATGAGGAGGAGAGTGAAGCCAGTGATCAGGCATTCACTGAAATCAACCCAACTATAATACGTTATTCCTCTAGACTCTAAGATCGTTGTGGACAGGGACTGTGTCTGTTTATTATTGTATTCTCCCCAGCATTTAGTACAGTGCTCTGTACACAGTAAGTGCTCCATCAATATAACTGACTGAATTCATTTTCCACTTTACAGGAGCTGCTACAATCAGGGTCCCTGTGCTAGAAGCTGTGTGTGTTTGTGTGTGTATGTGTGTGCACGCAAAGTATTGGGTAGCTGGAAGCAACGAACAAGTTCAGGCAGTTGGGAGGGTTGAAGACGAAGATAGAAAAATATCTCCCTTCAGAATGTAAACTTGATGTGGCCAGGAAATGTATCTACCAACTCTATTGGGGTGGCGGAGGGGAGACAATCTCAGGAATTCCCTTTAAATCGACAAAGATAATGTCCCTTCCGGTTAAAGAACTCAAAGATCATTTTGGATTCAATAACTGTCTCCTTTCCATAGAGAATCACCAGCAAATGTCCTGACATTTTCTTCACTCATCCAATCAATGGACTCCAACTTTGGCTCTTCCCTCATCTACTGCAGAAAGTCATTGCTGCCTCCCCAAAATGCCAAACATCTCCACGGTGACGGGATTCCTCTTGCTGGGTTTCTCGGAGGTCCGGGAGCTGCAGCTGGTCCACGCCGCACTATTCCTCCTGGTCTACCTGGCGGCCCTGACGGGGAATCAACTCATCGTCGCCGTCACCACCCTCGACCGGCACCTCCACACCCCCATGTACTTCTTCCTCAGGCACCTATCCGTCCTCGACCTCTGCCTCATCTCCGTCATCGTCCCCCAATCCATCCACAACTCCCTGACCGACCGTAGATCCATCTCCTTCCTGGGCTCCGTCACGCAAGTCTCCTTGGTGGTTTTCTTTGCAAGTGCAGAATATTTTATCCTCACGGTGATGTCCTATGACCTCTACGCTGCCATCTGCCTCCCCCTGCGCTACGAGGTCGTCATGAGCAGAGTTGCCTGTGGGAAGATGGTGACCGCCTCGTGGCTCGGTGGGGGCCTGTTTGGAGTCTTGTTTTCAGCCTCGACCTTCTCCCTGTCCTTCTGCGGGTCCAACGTCATTCAGCAGTTTTTCTGTGACGTCCCCTCCCTGCTGAAGATCACCTGCTCCGAGGACCACGTCGCCATCAACGTGAGCATCCCCGCCGCGGTACTGTTAGCTGTCATCTGCTTCATTCTTATCATCGTCTCATACACACGCATCTTCCGGACCGTTCTGAGGATGCCACCCGCTGAGGGCCGGGCCAAGGCCTTCTCCACCTGCCTGCCTCACCTCGTCGTCGTCACTCTCTTTCTCATGACTTCTTTCTGTGCATACTTGAAGCCACCCTCAGATTCCCCCTCTGTACTGGACTTGCTGGTGTCCATGTTCTACACCGTGGTGCCGCCCTCCCTGAACCCCCTCATCTAAAGCCTGAGGAACAGGGATGTGAAGGCAGCCCCGGGGAGGGGACTAGGCCAGGAGTGGCTTCCATCTTGGGTCCATGAAGTCACCATTCTTTGCCTGTTGAAGTTATCATGGCCACAGTGAATGACACCAACATCTTTCAGAGACCAGACTTTTGTGTGTTTCACCCAAAGACCTAAGGGAAGGAAAAACCATCTATAGCACTTATTTAGAACAAGATCCTCGTTTTCACAGAGATTGGGTTAGGCTATATTCGTCTTCTGTCTCCTGAGCTGAAGTCCACCCTTCGAAGGAGGGCACAAGACTTAATGGAAGGTGACACTCAAAGTCTTACCTTTGTCAGTTGGTACTGATTTTCCCCAACATATAATGTCATTCGGTGGGGGATTAGCTCCTGAATGGACTCATCTCCCTGCTGTGGAGCCCGACCTGAAACTTCTAAACTTTACACTGACCCATTACCAAGTCACAGAATGTACCTGGCTTCTATTCTTGCATTTCTTTAGAGTATTTCATATCTAAATGTGCTTCTCTCTCTCTCTCTCTCTCTCTCTCTCTCTCTCTCTGTGTGTGTGTGTGTGTGTGTGTGTGTTCAATATCTAATCCTCGTTCAATCTCTCATCCTATCCCGACTGGATTACTGCATCAGCCTCCTCTCTGACCTCCCATCCTCACACATGCAGTGTGTGTGCGTATGTACCTGTACGTGTGTGCACAGTATGGCTCAAACAAAAGTAATTTTCCACAGAGTGATCAATTAATTTTTGTTTTGTTTTTGTTTTTTACTGACGCTCAGAGTGATCAATCAATCATTCAATCCATGCTTTTTTGTGTTGGTTTTTTTCTAACTGGAATTTGTTAAGCACTTACTATGTGACAGGCACTGCACTAAGCACTTGGGTACACGTAAATCAGTTTGGACACAGTCCCTGTCCCCCCTGGGGTTCATGGTCTTAGTCCCCATTTTACGGATGAGGTAACTGAGGCTCAGAGAAGGGAAATGACGTGTCCAAAATCACACAGCAGACAAATGGCAGAGCTGAGATTAGAACTCATGACCTTTCACTCCCAGGTCCGTTTTCTATCCACTGAACCATACATATCACCACACCTTCTGAAACAGAGTTCCATCAGGATCACTAATTGTTCAGAACTCCTAAACTGCAAGAAAGGATCAGTGAAGCAGCACGGCCTAGTGGAAAGACCACGAGCCCAGAGGTCAGAGGACCTAAGTTCTAATTCATTCATGCATTCATTCAATCGTATTTATTGAGCGCTTACTGTGTGCAGAGCACTATACTAATCGATTGGGAAGTACAAGTTGGCGAAATATAGAGACGGTCCCTACCCAACAGCGGGCTCACAGTCTAGAAGGGGGAGACAGGCAACCAAACAAAACACATCAACAAAATAAAATAAATAGAATACATATGTACAAGTAAAATGAATAAATAGAGGAATAAATATGTACAAACGTATATACATATATACAGCTGCTGTGGGGAGGGGAAGAAGGTAAGGCGGGGGGATGGGGGGGGAGGAGAGGGAAAGGAAGGAGGAGGCTCAGTCTGGTAAAGCCTCCTGGAGGAGGTGAGCTCTCAGTAGGGCTTTGAAAGGAGGAAGAGAGCTAGCTTGGCGGATGGGCAGAGGGAGGGCATTCCAGGCCAGGGAGAGGACGTGGGCCAGAGGTCGACGGCGGGACAGGTGAGAACGAGACACAGTGAGGAGATTAGAGGCAGAGGAGCGGAGGGTGCGCTGGGCTGTAGAAGGAGAGAAGGGAGGTGAGGTAGGAGGGGGCGTGGTGATGGAGAGCCTTGAAGCCGAGGGTGAGGAGTTTCTGCCTGATGTGTAGGTTGATTGGTAGCCACTGGAGATTTTTGAGGAGGGGAGTAACATGCCCAGAGCGTTTCTGCAGAAAGACGATCCGGGCAGCGGCGTGAAGTATGGATTGAAGTGGGGAGAGACAGGAGGATGGGAGATCAGAGAGGAGGGTGATGCAGTAATCCAGTCGGGATAGGATGAAAGATTGAACGAGCAGGGTAGCGGTTTGGATGGAGAGGAAAGGGCGGATCTTGGCGATGTTGCGGAGGTGAGACCGGCAGGTTTTGGTGACGGATTGGATATGAAGGGTGAACGAGAGAGCGGGGCCGAGGATGACATCAAGGTTGCGGGCTTGTGAGACGGGAAGGATGGTAGTGCCGTCAACAGTGATGGGAAAGTCAGGGAGAGGGCAGGGTTTAGGAGGGAAGATAAGGAGTTCAGTCTTGGACATGTTGAGGTTAAGATGGCGGGCAGACATCCAGATGGAGATGTCCTGAAGACAGGAGCAGATACGAGCCTCGAGGGAGGGAGAGAGAGCAGGGGCAGAGATGTAGATTTGGGTGTCATCAGTGTCATCAGATAGTTGAAGCTGTGGGAGCAATGAGTTCACCAAGAGAGTGAGTGTAGATAGAGAACTGAAGGGGACCAAGAACTGACCCTTGAGGAACCCCTACAGTTAGGGGATGGGAGGGGGAGGAGGAGTCCGCAAAAGAGACTCAGAATGAACAGCCAGAGAGATAAGAGGAGAACCAGGAGAAGACAGAGTCTGTGAAGCCAAGGTTGGATAGGTTCTAATCCTAGCTCTGCCAGTTCCCTGCTGTGTGCCCATGGGCTACTCACTACATTTCTCCATTCCTCAGTTTTCTGTTCTGTAAAATGAGGATTCAATACCTGTCCCCCGCCTCCGACTTATCTGTCAGCACCGTGTGGAATCTGATTGTTTTGTACCTAACCTTGTGCTTAGAACATAGGAAGTGCCTAACGAATTCCATGAACCATGAAGTTCTGGATGGTAGTCAGTCTCTCAGCATCAAAGTTATACTTACTGGAACACTACTATATGGGGTGGTGTTCAGAGTTCCGCTCACAGGAAGCATTCAATAAACTCTATTGATTGATTGATTGAGTGGTTGATGAAAGGAGAATGAGCAGTGGCAGAATACCCAAGAAATTACTGAATGGAAAGCAGAAACTGAGAAACTGAAAACAAGGAGGCAGACGGCAGAACAACATCTGAGACGATATTTCATCCTGTAGACCAGACTGAAGGACCATGAACCACGTGATCAGAGGGTTCTCATGTCGCCTGGGCCCCGAGACCTCTAGGTAGGGCCCCAAGCCCTCCAGTGAGTTCCCTCAGAGCGGCGACTGTTTTATCTTTGGGGAAGGGGTCCATCTGGAGAAGCATCTCAGTGTCCGCGGGAGAGCGGAGAGGGGCTGAGTTTTCCTCGATGTCCCTCCTTGCGTGACCGAACTCAGGGGTCCGAGGGGAGACAGGGGACCAGCCCAGCCTGGAAGATGTCGGCAACTCCCAGCCCCACGCCACCCCGGTGAGTGTGCCGTGGGGTGGGAAAGGAGGGTCTGGGAGAGGCCAGCGGCCCGTAGTGAGTCGGTGGAGAATCTCTCACTCGGCCACCAGATTGGAGTTCAGACCAGGGATGCATTGCAGGCGGGTTTGCTGGAGCAGAAACCAGGCTTCAGCAGGGACGAGACATTGGCAGGTACCATAGCACAAGCCACTAGTTTTGGAATCAGTTCCTCTGCTCAGGTTCTCAGTCGCATGGTCTTTGTACCTGGACCAGCACTCATCACCTGTTTTTGTTGTAGGATACCCCCTCTATCGTCTCGCTAACATCCCTTCATCCGCCCTCCATCGGCCCTCTGTCATCCCTCCATCACCTCTCCATCGTCCCTACATCATCCCTCCACCTTTCCTTCATCAACACCCCATCATCCTTCCATCTCCCTAGACTGTCAAGACGTTGTGAGCAGGGAATGTCTCTACCAACTCTCCTTAACGCTTTAGTCC
The DNA here is from genome assembly GCF_015852505.1 of Tachyglossus aculeatus. Classification (NCBI taxonomy): domain Eukaryota; kingdom Metazoa; phylum Chordata; class Mammalia; order Monotremata; family Tachyglossidae; genus Tachyglossus; species Tachyglossus aculeatus. Next base: position 5,370,194 of record NC_052089.1, on the reverse strand, counting down.
AGTGCTCCGCACACAGTAAGCGCTCAGTAAATACCACCGATTAATCATTTCTCCCAGCCCACTGCCAAGACTGAGGCGACATATGCAATGGGATCACACTCTAGATCCTTCCCCCTTTAGCCAGACTTCACTCTGCAGTTCGTTTTCCTCGTTTAGAGACAGTTGTAATTGGATTCCCTGGACCCACAGCTTTGTGTGTGTGTGCACGCGAGTGTGTGCGTGCTCAGGGCAGGGTAACAGAAAGGGGCACGTCTGGGTAGGGAACAGTGGGAATATTCTCGATCTCTCCCTAAGGAACAGATTCAGGAAGAGCCGATTGAGTGACTGGATACGTTTATGGGTGTATGCGTCTACGAACCTGTTTGTATTGTACTTTCCCAAGTGACTAGCACAGTGCTCTGCAGACAGTAAGCACTCGATAGACCCGATTGACTCTGTGTGACTGTCTGTTTGCGGGAGAACCCCGGTTTGTGAGTGAGAGGGAATACATGTGAGGGCATTATGTGTTTGGATCCATGTATGTTTAGCAGTATGTTTGAGTGTGAGAATGAATTCGTGTGCTTCAGGGAGCCTTCTAGGTTTCGTATACCCTTGCCTTTTGTGTCTACTGTGGGCTCGATAAACACTATTATTACTATTATCCGTCAGTCAATCAGCTTAGTACAGGGATCTGCACATTGTAAGCGCTCAATAACTACGAGTGAATGACTGAATATTTACTGAGCTCAGAGCAGAGCTCTATGTGTAGAACACTATACTAATGCTTGGGAGAGTACAATATAATAATATAGCAGACAAACCCCCTACCCACAACTAGCTTACAGTCTCTGTACGTATCCATAACTTATTTTATATTAACATCTTTATCCCCCTTTAGACTGTAAGGTTGTTGTGGGGAGGGAACATGTTTACCAACTCTGTTATATTGCACTCTCCAAAGTATTTAGTACAGTGCTGTGCACATAGTAAAGTGCTCAAAAATACGATTTCTTAATTGCTTGATTGAATGATACTACAACTTCTACTAGAGCTTTTGCTGCTATTACTGCTACGATTGCTGTGACTGATTTTCTATCTTATATGTTTGTATCTTGTCCCCACTTGGAGAATTATGGTGTCATTCCTCCTTTGGAAATCCCTCCTAGTTGCATGAAGTCTTTTACCAAGTTTCTTGGTCATTTTGTAATTGATAATCCTCTTCCAATATACCATAGGTTGCTCCTCCCATAGACTCACCAGAAAAGCTCCTGTTGATTTACTCACCTCATAAATATATTTTCCTGTGCAGAAAGTCATCATCACCTACCCAAGTCCAAGTCCTTACCAAAGTCCCTCACATCTCCACGGTGAGGGAATTTCTCCTGTTGAGATTCTCGGAGGTCTGGGAGCTGCAGCTGGTCAAGGCCACGCTGTTCCCCCTGGTCTACCTGGCGGCCCTGACTGGGAATCTCCTCATCCTCGCCGTCACCACCCTCGACCGGCACCTCCACACACCCATGTGTTTCTTCCTCAGACACCTGTACGTCCTCGAACTCTGCCTCATCTCCATTACGGTCCCCAACTCCATCCTCAGCTCCCTAAAAACAAAGGATCCATCTCCCTTCTGGGATGTACCGTCCAGGTCTTCTCCGTGGTCTGGTTTGCCACCTCAGAGCTGTATGTACTCTGGGCCATGTCCCATGACTGCTACGCCACCATCTGCCTCCCCCTGAGCTTCGAGGTCGTCATGGCCCGAAGGGCCAGTGTGAAGATGGCCACTGCCTTTTGGCTCAGCGGGGGAGTGTTTGCTGCAATGTGTTCAGCTAGGACGTTCTCCCTGTTCTTCTGTGAGTCCAACAACGTCTCCCAGTTCTTCTGTGACATCTCCCCTCTGCTGAAGATCACCTGCTTCGAGAAGCACATCGTCATCGACGCGACTGTGACTTTTGGAACGGCCTTAGGCGTCGTCTGCTTCATTTGCATCGCTGTCCCATACATGCGCATCTTCTGGGCCATGCTGAGGATGACTGTCACTGAGGTCCGGGCCAAAGCCTCCTCCACCTGCCTGCCTCACCTCATCGTTGTCACTGTTTTCCTTTCTGCGGGTGTAGTTACCTACATCAGGCCGCCCTCAGACTCCTCCTTGATCCTGGATCTGCTGGTGTCCGTGTTCTACACCTGGTGCCCCTCTCCTTGAACCCCCTCATCTACAGCCTGAGAAAGAGGGACGTGAAGGCCGCCATGGGCAGGATCCTAAAAGGTTCATTCACCCAGCCTCCGTTCTAGGACAAAACGTCTCCTTCCTTGTGCAAATAATACCACACCATCACTTAACCAGGGAATTGCCCTTGGGTCTAGCTAAATATTTAGCTGTCCTACGGAGGTTCACAGAAAACCCTGGACCTTGATGAATTGTCAAAGTCTGGGCGGGAGGGGACTAAGACTGAAGTATGACTGACAATCCAGTTTTGGGAAGGCATGTCCTAAAGGAAGAGGAGTCCCTGTAGACTGTAAACTCATTGTGGGCAGGGAATGTGTTTAACAACTCTGTTAAACTGAACTCTCCCAGATGTTTCATACAGTAAATCCTGTCTTGGGGCAGTTCTAATCCATGCTCTGCCACTTGTGTTTTGTGTGACCTTGAGTAAGCCACTTAACTTCTCCGTGCCTCAGTGACCTCATCTGTAAAATGTGGATGAAGACTGTTAACCCCACGTGGACAACCTGATTACCTTGTATCTATCCCAGTGGTTAGAACAGTGCTTAGCACATAGCAAGTGTTTAACAAATACCATAATTTTTTTTAATTTTATCATGATCTAAAGGAATGGGAATCACTCTAGACTGTAAGCTCATTGTGGGCAGGGAATGTGTCTACCAACTATGTTATACTGAACTTTTCCAAGTGCTTTGTACAGTGCTGGGCCCAGAGCAAGTGCTCAATAAATATGATTGATTGAGACGAGTTCTGTTGCCAGCTTTACTACTGGCTTTCCTTTTGAACTGGGGACAGTGACTTAACATCCCTAGGATCTCTCTTGCTCTTACAGTTTGAGCTCCTGTGGGACAAGAATTGTGTCTGAACTGACTATTTTGTTTCGACTCCAGCAAGTTGAACAATTTAGGCATGCACTCTTTTAATAAACACAATAATGATATCATTATTAGTAATGACTATGAAAGTATAAGGATATGCTCTTTAGCATGATTCTGGGGAAAACAGGAAAGCAGGAGGTGGTATGGGAGAGGGGAAGAAAGGATGACTGCAGTTCCATCTGTCTTGTCAAATCCATCCTCTCTTATGAGTCCATCTTTCCTCCTTCCATTCATCCATCCTTCCAACCATTCATCTATCCATCTATCCATCCATCCAAAGTACGGGCTTCGGAGTCATGGGTTCTAATCCCGGTTCTGCTACTTGTCTTCCATGGGACCTTGAGCAAGTCACTTCATTTCTCTGTGCCTCAGTTACCTCACCTGTAAAATGCAGATTGAGACTACGAGCCCCATGTCGGGCAAGGACTGTATCCAACCTGAATACCTTGTATCTACTCCAGCTCTTAAAACAGTGTTTGGCACATTGTAAGTGCTTAACAAACCCTAATACTTACTATTATTATTAACAATGGTATTTATTGACCACATCCTGGGTGTCAAACACTGTAGTCAGCTCTCAGGAGGGTTGAAAAGGGATAAAAGTACATTTTTCCTTCTCTCCAGGAAGTTATGATCTAATGGGGGAGAAAATCAGAGAATAAATTACGTAGAGGAGTAAGGAGAGAAGGGAAAATTAGAAAGTAGATGAACTCTTGATTCAAGGGTACAGTTTATATACTCAGTATGAACAGAACTTCAACGGATTTGCAATCAGGACAGGTCAGAAGACACAGCGTGCCTAGTGGGTAGAGCACGGGACTGGGATTCAAATGGACATGGGTTTTGATCTCGGTTCCACCACATGTCTGCTGTGTGACCTTAGGCACGGTCGCTTAATATTCTGTCCCTCAGTTCCCTCATTTGTAAAATGGGGATTGAGATGTGAGCCTCACAGAGAACATGGACTGTGTCCAATCCGTCTAGCTTGTAACTACTCCAGCACTTAGTACTGTGCCTGATAAATAGACCATAAGAAAAAGTCACAATTGGCTGATTGACTGGCAGATTGAGTGGCTCAGGTTGTGAACTGGACAAAGGCGAAACCATTCACAGTGGCTAAAGACTGTCGTTGAAAATAGGAACAGTTGGGAAGCTGGGGTGCAGCTGCCGTTGTTTCCACGGAAACTCCAAGGGCCGGCACCATCGCTGATGCTGCAGGGACCGGGTCTTTGTCTCCCAAGAGCCTCAGGAACCACGTGACCAGAGTGCTTGCCTTGTCCAGGCCACGAGGCCCCTCGGCAGGGCCCGTAAACATCCTCCAGGGATCCCCCTCGGAGCAGCTCCTGCTTTATCTACAGAGACGGGGGCCCATCTGTAGAGCTTCTCTGGGTCTGAGGGAGAGCGGAGAGAGATGTAGGGTTCCTCCTTGTTCCTTCCTGGATGACCAAACCCGTGAATCTGAGGGAAAACAGGAGACCATACCAGCCCTACAGAGGTCAGCGCCCCCAGCCCCATGCTGCCACGATAAGAGTGACCGGGGGTGAGTGGGATGGAGTGGTGTGGGGAGAAGGGGATGAGGATGAGGATGGAAGAGATGGAGCTAGTCTCGGGCCTAAGTTGGAGTTCGGACCAGGGCCACGGCCTCCAGCGTGGAAGGGGTGCTAGCAGAAGGAGAGGTGTTTTCCAGTTCAGTAATCTCCAACCATCACACATCTCTCCTCCTTCCTCCTCAAACCTCGCTACCATGTCAACTCCCCGCCGGGCTACGGTGCTCCAGCAGAGTGTCAGCACTTTGGACAGTTACTTTGCCATTCAGTGGGTCCCAGAATCCTTTGCAGAGGGTAAATGACTGGCAGGACTGAGAAAGTGTGACCAGACTTGGACAGCGACTGGCACTATCAGCAATTCCTTTCTGTAAGAGTTCTTCACAAATGTCGGAAGGAGACATATAGTGGATTTTCCAGCCTACTGGGCTAGGATGACGCAGTCTAATTTACTATCAATCAAGTAATCTTTAATCATATTTATTGAGCCCTTATTGTGTGAACTATCCACTTAAAGAGTAATAATAATGATAGTAGTACTTGTTAAGCTCTTACTATGTCCCAAGCACTGTCCTAAACGCTGGGGAAGAAGCAGGTTAAGCTGGTTGGATACAGTCCTTGTTCCACATAATAGTAATAATAATAACAATAGCATTTATTAAGGGCTTACTATGTGCAAAGCACTGTTCTAAGCGCTGGGGAGGTTACATGTGATCAGGTTGTCCCACGGGAGGCTCACAGTCTTAACCCCCATTTTACAGATGAGGGAACTGAGGCACAGAGAAGTTAAGTTACTTGTCCAAAATCACACACCTGGCAATTGACAAAGCTGTGATTTGAACCCATGATCTCTGACTCCAAATCCCGGGTTCTTTCCACTGAGCCACGGCTCGCAGTCTTATCCCCTATTTTACAGATGAGGAAACTGAGGCCCATAGAAGTGAAACGACTTGCCCAAGGTCCCACAGTAGCAAAGGGACAGAGGCAAGATTATAACCCAAGTACTCTGACTCCCACTAAGCTATGCTTGTGGGAGTACAGTAGACCAGAGCTGGTAGATGTGCATTCTGCCCACAAGGAACTCACATTCATGAAGAGAACTCCTTGGCCCATAATTATTCCAATAAATGAGGATGGAAATGAGTTGATTCGCACTCGAGTTAGGTGAAGTGGGTTTAGAGGGCTGGGAAATGAATCGGGGTAGCTGACTGGGATGGGGGCAGTAGCAGTGCTCCGAATTAGGAAAGATCTGTGCTCTCTCTGATTTTGAGTGGATAAGAAGGAATTCCAGGCTAGGATGGAAATGAGTCAATATTGAGTAACAACCAGAAAGTTGCTTTGAGAGCTGAGAACACGAGACGAACAATGGAAAAGTGGCGAAGTGCAATCATAGGGTGGAGAGCTTTCAAGACGATTATGAGTTTTTGTTACTTCTGAAAAGACACAAGAGGAGAGGTTGAGAAATGTAGAATGAACGATGCTTTAGGAAAGGACTAGGTGAATAATGAGGTATGCTTGTGTTTCTGTGAGTCCAAGTGTAAATGCAGATACTGAGCAAATCAATCAATCAATCGTATTTATTGAGCAAATGGAATCAGTTTGATATAAATGTGGGTTTTATTTTTGTTGTTTGTTTTATGTTACTGTTAAGTGCTTATTACATACCAGGTACTGTACAAAGCACTGGGGTGGATACGAGATAATCAGGTTGGACACAGTCCATGTCCCAAATGGTGATTTAAGTAATAAATTCCAATTTACAGATGAGGTAACTGAGACACAGAGAAGATAGGTTACTGGCCCCAGGTCATACAGCAGACATTAGGAGGAGTCAGTATTTGAGACCGCTGTTGAGTAGGGACCGTCTCTATATGTTGCCAACTTGTACTTCCCAAGCGCTTAGTACAGTGCTCTGCACACAGTAAGTGCTCAATAAATACGATTGAATGAATGAAAATGAATGAATAATCCAGGTCCTTCTGTCTACCAGGCCCATTTTCTTTTCATTAAATGGATGAATTTATGTGCAAAGGCACTTCCTATTTGACTCTGAAAGCACCAAAAAAATTTGCAACAGTCATGTTCATACCATGTTTTTCTCTGACCTCTCCTATCCGCTATTCATTTTAGGTTTGGTTCCCTCAACCAAAAATAATACTCTTGATATTTATTGTCTTAACTACTTTCCAAGCAAAGTATTAAGTGGTGCAGGACATTGAGGACAATCTGTTAGAACACAGTCCGTGTCCCACGAGGGATTCACAGACTAAGTAGGAGGGAAAACCAGTATGGAATCCTCATTTTGCTATTCAGAAAACTGAGGCGTAGAGAATTTAAGTCTCTTTCCAAGGCTATGCAGCCGACAATTGGTACAGCTGAGATTAGAACCCAGGTCCTCTGACTCCCAGGCCTGTGTTCTTCCCAATAACACCCTGCTTCTACACAGTTCGAAGCTTGGTGCTTCCAACAGAATGGAAGTTCTTTGGGGGCAATGATCGTATGTACTAATACCATGTCCTCTGTAGGTAATCAGTAAATAGGATTGATTGACATTGTCCTATTCCTTCACCCCCAACATCAATGCATCTAAAATGAAGTCTTCCCTCCCTCTTCCTATGCAGGGAGTCGACATCATTTCCCGAAAATGTTCAGTGTCTCCACAGTGAACTCAAAGATCATTTTTAAGCCCGTTGTTGGGTAGGGACCTTCTCTATATGCTGCCAACTTGTACTTCCCAAGCGCTTAGTACAGTGCCGTGCACACAGTAAGTGCTCAATAAATACGATTGAATGAATGAATAACTGTCTCCTCTCCATAGAGAATCACCAGTAAGTGTCCTGCCAATTCCTTCACTCATCCCAGCAATTGACTTTAACTTTGGCTCTTCCTTCATCACATGCAGAAAGTCAGTGCTGCCTCCCCAGAATGCCCAAAGTCTCCAAGGTGATGGAATTCCCCCTGCTGGGATTCTCGGAGGTCTGGGAGCTGCAGCTGTTCCACATGACGCTGTTCCTCCTTGTCTACCTGGAGTCCCTGAAGGGGAATCTCCTCATCGTCGCCTTCACTGCCCTCGACTGACGCCTCCACAACGCCATGAACGTATTCCTCAGGAACCTGTCCGTCCTCGACCTCTGCTACATCTCCCTCACCGTCCCCAAGTCTGTTGTCATCTCCCTGAATCTTTGTAGATCCATCTCTCCCCTGGGCTGTGCCGCCTAGATCTTCCTGGTGGTTGTTTTTGGCACTTCAGAGCTCGTCATCCTCACGGCGATGCCCTACGACGGCTACACCGACATCTGCCACCCCTAGCGCTACGAGCTCATCATGAACAACACGGCCAGTGGAAAGTTGGCGGCCGCCTCCTGGCTCAGCGGGGTGCTGTTTGGGGTCTTGCATTCAGCTTCAACTTTCTCCCTGAGCTTTTATGGGTCCACCATCGTCCAACAATTCTTCTGTAACGTTTCCTACCTGCTGAAGATTTCTTGCTGAGGGACCCACGTCGCCATGGAGGTGAGCATCACCGCCGGGGCAATGTTATCTGTCATCTGCTTCGTTTCCACCGTCCTCTCCTACGTCCACATCTTCCGGTCCGTGCTGAGGATGCCAGCCGCCTAGAGCCGGGCCAAAAACATCTGCACCTGCCTGGCCCACCTCGGCGACTTCACCGCCTTCTGCTCTACGGCCGTTATCTCCTACCTCAAGCCCGTGTCAGTGTCCCCCTCGAACCTCGACCTGCTGGTGTCCGTGTTCTACACCATGGTGGAGTTCTAAAGGGGAGATTCCTCCTCCCTCCTCTAAGGGACAAAATGTTTTTTTTTCCTTTTGCTGACTATCTCATTCCTCATCAGGCTACTGACCGTGGGGATAACAAGATAAACAAGATAGATAAGCTGTCCAAAGTTCAGAGCCTGAGGATTTGTCAGTGTCTGGGACAGAGGCTGACAAACGGTGTGTGACTGTAAGCCCGGTGTGGACAGTTATTGTCTCTCTTTATGCTGAATAGTACTTTCCAAGTGCTTAGTACAGTCCTCTGCACACGGTAAGCACTTAATAAAAATGATTGAATGAATGAATAAATGACTGACAAGTGAATGTTTGAGCAGCATCTTGGCTTAGTGGAATGGGCATATGGCTGGGAGTCATGAGGTCTGAAATGTCTGCACGGTTCTGCCACCGGCCTGCTGTATGACCTTGGTCCAGCCTTGTAACATCCTTGGGTCTCAATGTAAAATCGGGATTCAATATGTGCCCGTTCTTTCTCTTACAATTGGAGGCCCTGTGGGTCAGGAAACGTGTGTGATATGATTAGTTCGTTTCTACTCCAGGACCTGGCAGTCTTTGGCAATTAAATTCTTAATAAATTAAATAATGATAATGGTGATACCACTACTGATAATAACAGTAATTCTATGAATTTTAAGATCACTCTTGGTGGTTATGAAAATCAAAAAATCGGAGGATGACAAGGGAGAAAGGACGCAATCATGGAAACGTTGCCCACATTTGACTGCCTGTTTATTTGTTTTGATTCCTATCCCCCTATTCTAGACTGTGAGCCCACTGTGGGCAAGGATTGTCTCTATTGCTGACTTATACTTTCCAAGCGTTTAGTAAAGTGCTCTTCACACTGTACACGCTCAATAAATACGATTGAATGAAGGAATGAATGAATTTGACTGATCAAATCCTCGCCTCAAGTCCATTCGTTCATACACCCATCCATCTGTCCGACCATCCATCTGTCCATCTATCTGTCTGTTCAACCATCTGTCTGTCCATCCACCCACCCAGCCACCCATCCATTCATCCACCCATCCATCCATCCGTAATAAAAATAATAGTGGTACTTGTTAAGCACTTACTATGTGCATTGTACTACATGCTGGGGCCGATACAAGCTAATCAGATTTTACACAGTCCCTATCCACATCGTGCTCACAGTCTCAATTCCCTTTGTACAAATTATATAGCTGAGGTACAGAGAAGGGAAATGCCTTGCCTAAGGTTACAGAGCAGACAATCCACACATCCATCCATCCATCCACCCACCCACCCACCCTTCCATCCATCCATCCATCCATGCATCAATCTATCCATCCATCTATCAATCAATCAATGAGATTTGTTGAATGCATTCTGGGTGTAAAGTACTGTAGTGAACACTTCAGAGAGATCAAAATAAATTAAACACCATCCCTGCTTTCCAAGAACTAAAAATCTAACAGGGGAGATACACAATGAATTAATTAATGAGAGGGTAATGAAGAGAATGGAAAGAATGGTAAATAGATGACTAGGTGCTTAAAGAGTACATTTTATAAAGCCACTATGTAAAAAACTATAATGATGGGTGTGAGTACAAAAATAGAAAAGTAGTCTAAGATGCTGAATGGTAGTTGGGAGAAGATGACTTAGGGAGAAGAAACATGAATCATGAGAGGCATCCTGGAAGTGTTGGGAAGACAGAAGGGCTTTGAAGATGGGGAAAGCTGTGCTCTGATGAGCTGGAAGGAGAGAAGAGGAAATGTGATACCAGGATCAGTGATTCCTTCATCACCTTATTCTCGGAACCCCTCAGCCCCTCCCAAACTGATAATAATAATGATCACAATAATAATTGCATTTGTTAAGTGATTACTATGTGTCAAGCACTGTTCTATGCTCTGGGGTAGATAGAACCCAATCAGGTTGTCCCACCTGGGGTTCACAGTATTAATCCCTATTATCCAGATGAAGTACCTGAAGCCCAAAGAAGTTAAGTGCCTTGTCCAAAGTCACACAGCAGACACGTAGTAGAGCAGGGATTAAAACTCATGTCCTCTGACTCCCAGGCCCGGGCTCTTGCCACTGAGCATGCTGCTTCTAATGCTCCTTCTCTGGATTTATCCCCCAAGCCAGCCCGGGGGAGGGTCTTACGGTGGATTTACAGTTATTTCTCATTCTCTCTAAATTTGCAATCAGAGGACGTCAGAAAATACAACTGCTTAAATGACCGACTGATTGTGTGAGGTCATGAACAAGATGAAATTCAGAGAGCAGCGTAGCCTAATCGATAGAGCATGGACCTGGAAATCACAGTGACCTGGGTTTTAATCTAGGTGCTGTACCTTTCTGCTCTGTGACCTTGGCCAAGTCTCTTCACTACTCTGGGCCTCAGTTCCCTCATCTGTATAATGGGGAATGAGACTGTGAGCACTATGGAGGACAGGGACTTTGTCCAACCTGATTAAATTGTATCGAATCCCAGGACTTAGTACAGTGGCTGGCACATAGTAAGCACTTAACAGGTACCGCTAAAGAAACAAAAGGAAACTGATGCGCTCACCCGATGGTCACCAACAGCAGGAACGTTAAGGTGCAGTTGCCATGGGAACCTTGCAGGCAAGTGCCATTACCGGATTCTCATCTCAGCGGAGACTCAGAGACTGTGGGGACGAGTCTCCGTGATCCAATCCTCCGGGGACCCCCCTCGGATTAGCGGTGGCTTTATTTAAGGGGACAGAGGCCATGTCAGGAAAGCGAACCTCAGTGACTGCCAGAGAGCAGAGAGGGACTGACGTCTCCTCGCTGTCCCTCCATGGACGCTGCTTCCAGGAGTCCGAGGAGAGAGGGGGGACCAGCCCAGCCCAGATTGGGTCGGAGGTCCCCCAGCCCTACGCCGGCCTGGTGAGAGTGACCGGGGCTGGGGATGGACAGGGAGGTACAATCAGGCTAATCGATGTAAGTGTGAGGGTCACCCTGGAAAGACGTTCATACCCTGGGCCCAGGGTGGATTTGGAACTAGGGCTGCGTACACAAGCTGAGAGAAAACATTTGCACCTACGGTAACCCCCCTGGTCCCCTCCATCGACCACCCAAACTCCGGCTACCATAGTTGCAGGGATAGGGTGTTATGGAATGGCGTCAGCCACGTGCTGTGGTGACTTCAACCATCAGTTCAACCCTCTGGGCAGAGACAAGAGGGTATGACTGAAACTGCACCAGCCAGATGCTTCATCACCAATTCCTCCTCACAGGACTTCCCCTTCAAATCTTGGCTTGATGCAATAGAGAAGTTCTGTGGCCTAAGGGATAGGGCATGGGCTGGGAGTCAGAGGACTTCGGTTCTAATAACGGCTCCACCTCCTTTGATTTTTTTAATGTTATTTCTTAAGAGCTTACTATGTGTTAATCATTGTTCTAAACACTGGGCGAGTTAATCAGTACCCTGTACCTCGTGGAGTTCACTGTATGAGCAGGAGAGAGAACAGGGGAACTGAAGAAAAGAGAAGATAAGTGACTTTCCCAAGGTCACGTAGCAAGCGATTGGAAGAGCTGGAATTAGAGCCCAGGCCCATGCTCTTTCCACTGGGCCAGGCTGCTTCTCTTCTGGGTGATTTGGGGCTAGTCACTTCGCTTCTCTGTGTCTCAGTTCCCTCATCTGTAAAATGGGGACTAAGATTGTGAGCCCTGTGTGGGATGGGGACTGTTACCCACCCAATTTTCTAGTATTCGCCCCAGAGCTTAATACAGTGCCTGGCACACAATGAGAGCTTAAGAAACATCATAAAAAGAGAGGTAAAATAATGATGGTATTTGTTAAGCACTTACTACGTGCCAAGCATGGTTTAGGCATGATCCCTGCATCAAGGACTTCCCAATCTAATTGGCTAGATAGCCGAAATGTCATTTACAACTGGGAGTAGAAAAAAATGGAACAATGGATATGTGGATGAGAAGTAGCCTGGCTTAGTGGAAAGAGCAGGTCGTGGGAGTCAGAGGTCGTGGTTTCTAATCCCAGCTCCCCCACATGTCAGCTGTGTGACTTTGGGCAAGTCGCTTAACTTCTCTGTGACTCCGTTACCTCATCTGTCAAATGGGGTTTAAGACTGTGAGCCCCGGGTGGGACAACCTGATTACCTTCTATCTCCCCCAGTGCACAGAACAGTGTTTGGCACATCATAAGCGCTTAACAAATACTATCATTATTATTATTCGTGCTTGATCACCATATTTTCGAGTGCTTAAAGTGTGCAGACCACTAAAACCGAGTGCTGAGGAGAGTACCATATTAAGGAATTGGTAGACATGTTCCCTGTCCTCAAGGAGCTCACCGTCTGGGGGGAAGCAGATGGACATGAAGGCCGCCATTGGGAGAGTCATAAAGGGGAGATTTTCCCACCATTTACTCTGGATAAAAACTGTCTCCTTGTGTTGATATTGTCATCAATCACCTCATTAAGGCACCCTACAGAGGGGTGCCTATGAACACCCGTCTTTTCTGGTTGAAAGGAGGCTTTCTCACAGTCTGAAGGGATGTATGGTAAGATCATTGTGTGATGGCCAATCCTGCCTCAGAGGGCATTGCTGTGGAATAGATACATGCTAACAGGTTGGAACCAGTTTATATCACACAAGGGGCTCAGTCTTCATCCCCATTTTACCAAACAGGGAACTGAAACCATCGAGAAGTGAAGTAACTTGCCCAAGGTCCCACAGTAGACAAGTGGTGGAGCCGGGATTATCACCTAGGTCCTTCTGACTCCCAGGCCTGAGCTCTATCCACTTATCCACTCTGCCTTTCTTGGGTAAGTCATTTAACCTTCATGATTAACAAAATTATTTTTGCCTTCCCAGACCACTGAAGCTCTCCAAAATCTATCAGTCTCATGCGATGTGGAAAAATTCCCTCCTTGTGTTGCATTCCTTAGTATTGATGTCTTCTTTTGAATAAAGTATTTCTGTACGACTTGCTACTTTGCCTTTCTGAGAGTGAACATGTTCTCAGTGCTGTGACTTGTGAAATGAAATAGTGTGATCTAGGGGAAAGAGCACAGGTCTAAGTGAAATTCATTCAATCGTTTTATTGAGCCCATACTGTGTGCAGAACACTGTCAGAGCACCTGGGCAGACTGTAGAGCTCATCCAAACTGCCAAGTCTGTGCCACAGTGCCCAAACCTGGCAGACGGCTGCATGGTAGCCACGGCTGGGCAGTGGATACTATTAATATTATTATTAATAATAATAATAATAATAATGGTATTTGTTAAGCTCTTACTCTGTGCTAGACACTGTTCTAAGCCCTATGGTGGATACAAGCCAATCAGAATGGAGGGGCCTGTAATGGTTAGGGTCACTGCACTGGACAACGCCCCCTCCTGCAAGCCCCCTACCCCGTCGCCAGACGCAGCCCTGGACTGAACCCCAACGTAGGTCCCGAGTGGGAGCATCTCCCTAGATTGGTTCCGACTCTTCCATCTGCCTCTTTGTCCCTCCCCGTCCCTCCACTCCCACTCCACCAAAGTCACTCTCAATGGGGTAGCATGGGGCTGAGGGGCCCTGACCTTCATCTCCCCTTGGTCTTCTGGGTGGAGCAGGTCATGAAGTCTCCAAAAAACTGGCTGACGCACTTGGCACATAAGAGGTGCTCAATCGATTGCAGTGATGGACTACTGGATGGATGAATGATTGGATGAATGGATAGTCGGTTGGATGAGAGAAGATGGATCTGAGCAGTTGGATGGGATCTGTATCCAACTTTTACTCCCCTTCTTCCAATGGCCGTACCTACCTTAAGAGAGCGCCTTATTCTCCACCTCTTCAAAGCTTTACTGAAGGACATTTCCTCCAAGAGGCCTTCCCTAAGTCCTCTTTTCCTTTTCTTCCTCTCTCTTATGTGTCGCCCTGACTTGCTGTTTTATTCATCCACGTCCCAGCCCCATATCATTTATGTCCATACCCATAGTGTATTTATTCATATTAATGCCTGTCTCCCACTCCAGACTGTAAGCTCATTGTGGGCAGAGAACGTGTCTATTCTATTGTTATACTATAGTCTCCCAAGTGTTTAGTACAGTGCTCTGCATACCGTAAGCACTCAGTAAATACAATTGACTGACTCAAATTATTTTTATTAATCATCATCATCCTCAGTCGAAAGAATTTATTGAGCACTTACTATGTGCAGAGCACTTTACTAAAATCTTGAGAAAGTAAAATACAACAAAATCAGTCAGCACGTTCCCTGCCCATAACAAACTGGCAGTCTAGAAGACCATCTAATTGAATATTCGGTCAGCACACTGAATAAAATCACCTAGACCTGGGATACTGAAATGTCTTGGTTATTAGATTGGGATTCCACAAGTGAATAGCTATTCCTCCTACCCCCAGAACTTTAGGAAAAAATCAAAGAAATGCAGGGAATCACTGTGGTCCTTCCATCCGGATTCTAATCCCGGCTGTGCCACTAGTCTGCTCTGTGACTTTGGGCAAGTTCCTTCACTTCTCTGGCCCTCAGTTACCACATATGTGAAATGGGGATTGAGACTGTGAGCCCCACGTCGGGCAGGGGACTGTGTCCAACCCGATTTACTTGTCTCTACCTCAGTGCTTAGTACAGTGCCTGGCACAAAGAAAGCGCTTAACAAATACCATAATAATGATTGATAATAAATACGATTAATAGTTATTATAATAATTATTGATTAATAATAAATGAACATTATTAATAAGAATAATGATTATTGTTATTATCCCACCTGGAAGATACCAGGTGGTATCTTATAGTAGCAGCGTGGTTTAGTGGGAAGAAGACGGGCTTGGGAGTCAGAGGTCATGGGTTTAAATCCTGGCTCTCCCAATTGTCAGCTGTGTGACCTTGGGCAAATCACTTAGCTTCTCTGTGCCCCAGTTACCTCATCTGTAAAATGGGGATTAAGACTGTGAGCCCCATGTGGGACACCTTGATCACCTTGTAGCCTCTCCAGCGCTTAGAACAGTGCTTTGCACATAATAAGCGCTTATCAAATGCTATCATTATTATTATTATACCCTAGGAAGCAATCACAACATCCCTCTAAATATACTGTTGTAAGACTCTGCAGAGGGTAGCTGGATCTAACCCAGGAAGTGTAAATTCATGGGCTCCTAATCATCATCATAATTAATTATCATGATCATAATTATCAACATTATCATTCTAGTCTTTATTAACAATTTATATGCAAAAGGCTGTAGCATGTGCTGAGTAGAAACAGAACGATCAGCTCAGACAAAGTCTCGGGCTATAAGAGGCTCAGAATATTAGAGAAAGAGACAGCAGGTGTCAAATCCTCATGTTACAGAGAGACCCAGGGAGGTTACGTTGGTCACCTAAGGTCACACATCTTGTCAGTGGCAGGGTTGACATTAGAACTCAGGTATCATGGCTCTCAGTGAAATGACCAACCACCTCAAGACTGTAAGCTCCTTGTGGGCAGGAAACATGCCTACCAAATCTTTTCTTTATCTTCATTTACTACCCCCATCCTCCCCTTGATGTCCCACCACTCTTCCTGTCTCACAAGCCCATAACCTTGGCATTATCCTCGACTCCTCCCTCTCATTCAACCCACAAATTTAATCCATCACTAAATCCTGCCGGTTCCACCTTCACGACATCGCTAAAATCTGCCCATTCCTCTCCATCCGAATTGATACCACGTTAATCCAGTCCCTTATTCTATCCCAATTTGATTACTTTTACAGCCTCCTTGCTGACCTCTCATGCCTCTCGTCTCTCCCCACTCCAGTCTATACTTTACTCTGATGCTCGGATCATTTTTCTATAAAAACTTTCAGTCCATATTTCCCTCACTTCTCAAGAACCTCCAGCGGCTACCCATGCATCTCCACATCAAATGAAAACTCCTCACCACTGGCTTTAAAGCACTCAAGAACTTGCCCCTTTCTACCTCACCTCGCTACTCTCCTACTACAACAAAGACAGCCCCTTTAGTAAACATGATTGACTGATAGATTGAATATCAGCACAAGGAAAAGGACATTTCTACCGATAGTGGAGTCTGGGGAATCTCCTTCTTAAGACTGTTCTCAAAGCAGTTTTCATATCCTTTCCTCAGGCTGTAGATGAGGGGATTAGGGCCGGGGGATGATGGTGAAGAACATGGACATCAGCAGGTCGTACACCGAGGAAGAGTGTGAGGGAGGCTCGAGAAAGCCAAACACGCCTGTGGAGAGGAAGACAGTGACGTCGACGAAATGGAGTAGGCAGGTGGGGAAGACTTTGGCACTGCCCTCAGTGGCCGACATCCTCAGCACAGCTCAGAAGATGCACACGTATGAGACGTCAATGGAAATGGAGCCTAAGGCACATATGTTTAGCCCAAAGGTCACGTTTCCGTTGATGTTGGAGTGTTGTTCACAGCAGGTGATTTTCAGCAATGAGGGGACGTCACAGAAGAAATGCTAGACAAAGTTGGACCAGCAGAAGGACAAGGAGAAGGTAGAAGCTGAAAGCAATACCCCGAATAGTCCTCCACTGAGCCAGGAGGCATCCACCATCTTCCCACAAGCCCCTGATTTCATTATGGCCTCGTAGCGCAGGGGGAGGCAGATGGCGGCATAGCGTTCATAGGTCATCACTGTGAGGGCAAAAAGCTCTGAGGCAGGAAACAGGACCACCAGGAATAGCTGAGTGGCACACCTCTAGAAAGAGATGGATGGGCAGTTAGCCACGGAGATGGAGACGGATTTGGGGATGGAGACAGAGATGAGGCAGAGTTCAGTGAGGGACAGATTCCTGAGACAGAAGTACATGGTAATGTGGAGGCGCCGGTCTAGGGCGGTGACGGAGATGATGAGGAGATTCCCCATCAAGATCGCCACGTAGACCAGGAGGAACAGCGTGGCGTGGACAGCTGCAGCTCCCGGACCTCCGAGAATTCCAGCAGGAGGCATTCCCTCACCGTGGAGATGTTGGACACTTCTGGGAAATGATGTCGACTCCCTGCACAGGAAGAGGGAAGATTTACCGTCCTTGATGGCGTCGATAAAGGAATCCTCGTAGGAGTAAATCAATCATTCATACGTACCGAGCACCTACATAGTTCAGTAGTATTAATACGAATGATCCCTGCTATCAAGCAGGTCCAAGCTCAAGTCTTGTAGGAGTGGCATAGGGTAGTGGAAAGGGCACAGTCCTTGGAGTCGGAGGACTTGGGTTATAATTCTGGCTCAACCACGTGCCTGCGGTGTGACCTTGGGCAGCATACTTAACTTCTCTGAGCCTCAGATTCCTCATCTATAAAATGGAAATCCAAGGCCTGTTCTGCCTGCTACTGAGAATGTGAGGCCCGTGGGATAGAGATCGTGTTCCACCTGATTACTGGCAACTACCCATATACAATCTATTGTGCTTGGTATATAATTAGCATTTAACAAGAGACACAGTTATCATTATTATTTTGGGAGATAGAAACTAAAATAAATTGCAGATAGGAGACTACCAGAGAGCATCAAGAGATAAACTGCTATGAAATGTTATAGGTCAATCAACGTATTTATTGAGCCGTTATTGTGTGCACAGAACTGTACTAAAAGCTTAAGCGAGTCCAACATAATGGAGTTTATAGGTACGTTCCCTGACTACGATGAGCTTACAGTCTAGTAATGATTTTATACTCAAACTAATATCTTCATGCGCTCTCAGGATCACACTTGAAGAGTTTCCAATACTCTACCAGTCTCGGCTATGGGAGGGAGAGTCAAACAGAGGCCTGACAATTCCATTCCTAGCTTGGGCACTGGCTAGCGAGTGGAAGGCAATCTTCTACAAGTCAAAACTCACCTCTGCTGGGCAGCAACGGCATGGGAGAGAGTCGAGGGCGGAGACTCACGTTTACTGCATGGAAGAAGGTAATGATAAACCACTACTTTATGTTTACCAAGAAAACTCTATGGACACACATGCCAGAATGACTACTAGTAGTTTGTCCATAAAGCCTCCTTCCGCGGATTGAAAACATGAGTCTCTACCATTGTCTCTGATCCACATTTCGATCATTTTTTCATTTGCCTTTGACTCTTTCCCATGGCACACTGCTGCCCAGCACAGGTAAATGAAATTTGTCTGACGATTCCGTTTAGACTTTTCCGTTATGGGTAACCCTAGCGATAGTATCTCTCAATGGCATAGTTCTGAGCTACATTGGCATACGAAAACACTCCTGCCACGGTAAGGCATTGATTCTTAGTAGAGCTTCCATTCAGAAGAATTGATGATTGTGCTGGGGCTTTTCCCTAAACCAGTCACGTTCTCTCGTCCCTGGAACTCACGTTCACACTGAAACGTTTTTGACATTCAGGAACCACTGAAGTGACCGTAGCATCGTACCGATGCTCGGTTGTAGCATCAGAGCCTGGCAGGCGGTTTCCATGGTAATAGTAATGGTGGTATTTGTGAAGCGCTTACTATGTGCCAACCACTGTTCTGAACGCTAGGGGAGATACAAGGTAATCAGGTTGTCCCACGTGGGGCTCACAGTTTTAATCCCCATTTTACAGATGAGGGAACTGAGACACAGAGAAGTTAAGTGACTTGCCCAAAGTAAGTAGTGCGTAGAAATATACACTTTAGGACTCTTCCCAGGGCGGTCTTAATGTCCCGGTTTCTCGGGCTGCAGATGAGGGGGTTCAGAGCCGAGGGTGTCATGGCGTAGAACATGGACACCGGCAGGTCCAAGACTGAGGGGGAGATAGACACAGGCACACACATGGTGACGACGGCGAGGTGAGGCAGGAAGGTGGAGAAGGCTTTGGCCCGGCCCTTGGCGGCCAGCATCCTCAGCACGGCCCGGAAGATGAGCATGTAGGAGATGATGATGAAGACGAAACAGATGACACTTAATGCTACCCCATTGATGACACTGACATCGATGGCGAAATGGCCCTCGGAGCAGGAGATCTTCAGCAGGGACGGGAGGTCACAGAAGAACTACTAGACAGTATTGGACCCAGAGAAGTTCAGGGAGAAAGTCGAAGTTGAATACAAGCCCCCAAACAGCACCCCGTTGAGCCAGGAGGCGGTCGCCATCTTTTCACAGGCCATGTTGTTCATGATGAGCTCATAGCGCGGGGGCCTGCAGATGGCGCCGTAGTGGTCGTAGGACACCGCCGTGAGGATTACCAGCTATGAAGTGGCCAAAACGACCACCAGGAAGACCTGGGCGGAACGGCCCAGGAGGGAGATGGATCTACGATCGGTCAGGGAGATGACGACAGACTTGGGGAGGGTTACGGAGATGAGGAAGAGGTCGAGGATGGACAGGTTCCTGTGGAAGAAATACATGGGGCTGTGGAGGCGCCGGTCGAGGGCGGTGACGGCGACGATGAGGAGGTTCCCCTTCAGGGTTCCTCCAGGTAGACCAGGAGGAACAGCGCGGCGTGGACAAGCTGCAGCTCCCGTACCTCCGAGAATCCCAGCAGGGGGAATCCCATCATCTTGGAAACGTTGGGCATTTTCTGGGGGCATGTCAACCGTCGTTCGGGGACGGGTTCGTTCAGTGATCGGCGAGGCGAGAGAGAGAGAGAGAGAGAGAGAAGCCGGGTACGTAAAGCCTGAGTTTTATATAAAATTTATTCCACGAGGCGAATTGAATTTATGTAATTGTTTAGGCACAATGGATTGAACTTCCCTTTCGGGAGGAATATAATCAATTAGCAATATTAGAGCTTCCCTACACGGGAGGAACACAACCATACGTTAATCGCGCGTGGGTGAGGCGTCTAGCTCTCACCCATGTGCACTTCCCACTCGGGAAGAATCCACTTACTTTCCCACATGGGAAGAATTCATTACGTTACCCGCACACGTGGTGGGCGGCTAGCTCTCACAATGTGCTCTCCCTACATGGGAGGAATCCACTCATGATTCCCATCAGCAGCGGGGTACCTGGGTCCCACCCACGAGACACTCACCCGTCCCGCAGTCCTTGCCTCAGTGTGTTGGTTCTGGTTGTAGAGCGGGCATCTAGCCTTCTGGGCAGGGAGAGACACGTGGGCTGCTGCTCCTGCTGCTGCTTGTCCTGGTGTTCTGACCCCGAAGGTCAGAGGCGACAGGTATTTATTGCCTGTGCCCCTAGGCCATTCCAGCTTCTGGCCTCAGTCTATCCAATCTCTGCCCTCCTCCCTCCTCCATACCTAATTTGATTGGCACGGGGGCGAGGGACACTGTCTGTATTCCTGGCTTGGGCTGTCAATCTAGCAGATTTGGTCGTGGGGGCGGTATCCCACCCTCACTTCCGAGTTCCGCCTGCTAGCTCAGGTGGACATGAGATAGCTTTTGACCTTGAGATGGCCGGTACCCCAGGGTCACCTCGGGACAGGGCAGCATTGACATTTTGCAGTGGATGGTAGAAGAGCCAAAGTTAGAGTCAAGTGATGGGATGAGTGAAGAAACTGACAGGGCAGTTGCTAGTGATTTT
This sequence comes from Tachyglossus aculeatus, assembly GCF_015852505.1. Classification (NCBI taxonomy): domain Eukaryota; kingdom Metazoa; phylum Chordata; class Mammalia; order Monotremata; family Tachyglossidae; genus Tachyglossus; species Tachyglossus aculeatus. Next base: position 5,349,330 of record NC_052089.1, on the reverse strand, counting down.
GTATGGAAAGGAGACAGTTATTGAATTCGAAATGATCTTTGAGTTCACAGTGGAGACATTGAACATTTCTGGAGAATGGTGTCTACTCCCTGAACGGTAAGAGGGATAACTTCAATTTAGAGACATTGATTTTGGGGGTGAAGGAATAACTAAGTTGATCAATTCTATTTATTGAGTACCTACAGAGGACACTGTATTAGTACATATGATCACTGTCCCCAACGAGCTTCCATTCTATTGGAAACACCAAGCTTCAAACCGTGAAAAGCAGGGTGCACTATTGGAAAAAACACAGGCTTGAGAGTCTGAGGACCTGGGTTCTAATCCCAGCTCAACGAGTTCTCTACTGCATAGCTATGGAAAGTGACTTAATTTCCATCTGACTCAGTTTTCTAAATAGTAAAATGAGGATATGATACCTCTTTTCCCTCTTACTTGGCCTGTGAATCCCTTTGTGGGACACGGACTGTGTTCTACCAGAATGTCTTGAATCTCCCCTACCACTTAATACTTTGTTTGGCATCATCATCATCATCATCAATCGTATTTATTGAGCGCTTACTGTGTGCAGAGCACTGTACTAAGCGCTTGGGAAGTACAAGTTGGCAACATATAGAGACAGTCCCTACCCAACAGTGGGCTCACAGTCTAAAAGGGGGAGACGGAGAACAAAACCAAACATACTAACCAAATAAAATAAATAGAATAGATATGTACAAATAAAATAGAGTAATAAATCTGTACAAACATATAGACATCTATACAGGTGCTGTGGGGAAGGGAAGGAGGTAAGATGGGGGGATGGAGAGGGGGACGAGGGGGAAAGGAAGGAAGGGGCTCAGTCTGGGAAGCCTCCTGGAGGACGACGACGACGGTACTTATTTAAGCGCTTACTATGCGCCAGGCGCCGTTCGAAAGCGCTGGGGTAGACACGAGGTCGTCGGGTTGGACCCAGTCTCCGTCCCACGTGGGGCTCGCGGTCTGAATTCCCGGGTTACAGACGAGAGAACTGGGGCCCAGAGAAGCGAAGCGACTAGCAGAGGAGACGTGTGGCGGAGCCGGAATTCGAATCCAGGACCTTCCGATTCCCAGGCCCGGGCTCTAACCACTAAGCCACAGGAGACACGCTTTCCCTCTGGGCCGTAGGCTGGTGGTGGGCAGGGAACGTGTCTACCACAATGCAGCGTGGCGAAGCGGGCAGAGCCCGCATATAGTATATGCATATAGTAAGCACTTAATAAATATCAAGATAATTATTTTTGGTTGAGGAAACGAAAACTAAAATGAATAGCAGATAGCAGTGGTTAGAGAACATAAAGATATGTACTTGATGGTTGTGAATTTTTTAGTGGCTTTAGAGTCAAACAAGAACTGCCTTTACACATAAATCTGTCCATTTAGTGGAGAGAGAATGGGCCTGGTAGACATAAGGACCTGGATTTTAATCCTGTCTCCTCTCCTTGTCTTCTGTGTGACCCGGGACCTTCTCTGTGCCTCAGTTACCTCATCTGAAAAATAGGGAGTACAAATGTGAGCAGCCTATGAGCATGGACTATGTCCAACCTGATTAGCTTGTATCCATACCAGTGCTTAGTCCAGTGCCTTACACAACATGAGCACTAACAACAATTGTCAGCTGTTTGACTTTGGGCAAGTCACTTCCCTTCTCTGTGCCTCAACTACCTCATTTGTAAAATGGGAATTGACTGTAAGCCCCGCGTGGGACAACCTGATCACCTTGTATCCCCCCCAGCGCTTAGAACAGTGCTTTGCACATTTTAAGCGCTTAACAAATGAAATTATTATTATTATTATTAAAGAAACCATAAAAAACCCAAAAAACCATATCCTCCAAACTGATTCCATTTGCTCAAACTTCTGCATTCACACTTAGACTCACACAAATACAACACACCTCACTATTCATCTAGTCTGGCGAAAGTCCAAACACTATGCCAACCTCGTTCACTTCAAGTTTACCCTTTCCTACCTTACTCTGCCCTCTCCCCTGCCAGACAAAAATATTTCTCCTCCCTTATTGACACCCATGCCCATTATCCCCGTCAGCTCTTCCGTACATTCAACTCCCTTCTCAGGCCCCCGGTTCCTCCCCCTCCTCCTTCCTTCCCTTGCCCCAACGACCTGGCCTCCTACTTCATTAATAAAATTAAATCCATCAGGTCTGAGCTCCCCAATGTCACTCCCCCCACCTTCTCCAACCCTGCGGCTCTCAACGCTCTCCGCTACTCTCCCATCCTTCCCAGCAGTATCTTCAGAGGAGATCTCCTCCCTCCCCTCAAGTGCTACTCTGGACACCTGTGCTTCTGACCCCATTCCCTCTCATCTTATGAAATCTCTCGCTCCGTCCCTTCTCCCCTCCTTAACTTCCATCTTCAACCGCTCACTCTCCACTGGTTCCTTCCCTTCTGCCTTCAAACATGCCCACGTCTCTCCCATCCTAAAAAACCCTCTCTTGACCCCACCTCACCTTCTAGTTATCGCCCTATCTCCCTCCTTCCATTCCTTTCCAAACTCCTTGAACGAGTTGTCTACACGCGCTGCCTCGAATTCCACAACACCAACTCTCTCTCCTCGACCCCCTCCAATCTGGGTTCCGTCCCCTACATTCCACGGACACTGCCCTCTCAGAAGTCACCAATAACCTCCTGCTTGCCATATCCAACGGCTCATACTCTATCCTAATCCTCCTCGACCTCTCAGCTGCCTTCGACACTGTGGACCACCCCCTTCTCCTCAACACGTTATACAACCTTGGCTTCACAGATTCCGTCCTCTCCTGGTTCTCCTCTTATCTCTCAGGTCGTTCATTCTCGGTCTCTTTTGCAGGCTCCTTCACCCCCTCCCATCCCCTTACTGTAGGGGTTCCCCAAGGTTCAGTTCTTGGTGCCCTTCTGTTCTCTATTTGCACTCACTCCCTTGGTGACCTCATTCTCTTCCACGGCTTCAACTATCATCTCTACGCTGATGATACCCAAATCTACATCTCTGCCCCTGCTCTCTCCCCCTCACTCCAGGCCCGCATCTCCTCCTGCCTTCAGGACATCTCCATCTGGATGTCTGCCCGCCACCAAAAACTCAACATGTCCAAGACTGAACTCCTTGTCTTCCCTCCCAAACCCTGCCCTCTCCCTGACTTTCCCATCACTGTTGACGGAGCTACCATCCTTTCCGTCTCACAAGCCCGCAACCTTGATGTCATCCTCGACTCCGCTCTCTCATTCACCCCTCACATCCAATCCGTCACCAAAACCTGCCGGTCTCACCTCCAAAACATTGCCAGGATCCGCCCTTTCCTCTCCATCCAAACCGCTACCCTGCTCGTTCAAGCTCTCATCCTATCCCGTCTAGATTACTGCATCAGCCTCCTCTCTGATCTCCCATCCTCCTGTCTCTCCCCACTTCAATCCATACTTCACGCCGCTGCCCGGATCGTCTTTGTGCAGAAACGCTCTGGGCATGTTACTCCCCTCCTCAAAAATCTCCAGTGGCTACCAATCAACCTACACATCAGGCAGAAACTCCTCACCCTCGGCTTCAAGGCTCTCCATCACCTCGCCCCCTCCTACCTCACCTCCCTTCTCTCCTTCTACAGCCCAGCCCGCACCCTCCGTTTCTCTGCCGCTTGGCTCAGTGGAAAGAGCACGGGCTTTGGAGTCAGAGGTCATGGGTTCGAATCCCGACTCCATCACATGTCTGCTGTGTGACCTTAGGCAAGTCACTTAACTTCTCTGAGCCTCAGTTACCCCATCTGTAAAATGGGGATTAAGACTGTGATCCCCACATGGGACAACCTGATCACTTGGTATCCCCCCCAGCGCTTAGAACAGTGCTTTGCACATAGTAAGCGCTTAACAAATGCCAACATTGTTGTTATTGTTGTTGCCGCTAATCTCACCATGCCTCGTTCTCGCCTGTCCCGCCATCGACCTCCGGCCCACGTCATCCCCCTGGCCTGGAATGCCCTCCCTCCGCCCATCCCCCAAGATAGCTCTCTTCCTCCCTTCAAAGGCCTACTGAGAGCTCACCTCCTCCAGGAGGCCTTCCCAGACTGAGCCCCCTCCTTCCTTTCCCCCTCCTCCCCCTCCTCATCCCCTCCGCCTTAGCTCCTTCCCCTCCCCACAGCACCTGTATATATGTTTGTGTGCATTTTTTACTCTATTTAATTATTTTATTTGTACATATTTATTCTATTTATTTTATTTTGTTAATATGTTTGGTTTTGTTCCCTCTCTCCCCCTTCTAGATTGTGAGCCTACTGTTGGGTAGGGACCATCTCTGTACGTTGCCAATTTGTACTTCCCAAGCGCTTAGTACAGTGCTCTGCACACAGTAAGCGCTCAATAAATACGATTGAATCTAGTCATTTCCTAAAGCATCGTTCAGCCTACATCTCTTCTCTCCTCAGCATCCTTTCATGACAAGTTGTGTCTTTTCACAAGTAAAATCTCACAACTGGCTTGAAGGCATTCCACACTGTGACTGCACTTCACCTTCTTTCCATCATTCAACTCGACTTCTCAGCTCTCAAAGCAAGTTTCTAGTTGCTACTCATGATCAACTGTCCTGTTTCCATCCTAGCCTGGAACTCCCTGTCGTGTCCGCTCAAAATCAGAGAGAGCACAGTTCTTTCTGAATTCTGAGCACTACTAAAATCCACCCTCCTCCAACCAGCTTCCCAGATTCATTTCCCAGACCTTTAAACCCACTTCAACTAACTCAAGCGCGAATCAACTCATGTCCATCCTCATATAATGCAAAGGTCATGGGCCCAGGAGTTCTCTTCGTGACTGTGAGCTCCTTGTAGGCAGCATACACATCTAACAGCTCTGTTGTATTGTACTCTCCCAGGAGTAGCTTAGCGAGAGTCAGAGGACCTGGGTTCGAATCCTGCCTCCGTCCCGTTGTTGCTGAGGGACGTTGGGCAAGTCGATTCAATTCTCTGAACCTCAGTTTCCTCATCTGTAAAATGGCACGGAATCATTGCATATTCACCTTTCCATTTTTTTTCCTTCTAGAGGAGGCAGGGAATGTGTCTTTTATGGTGTTTTATAATGGACAGATCATGTGGCTGCCAGTCAGAAGGAGTCAGAAAAACCTGGGTTCTAATTCTGTTTCTGCCTCATATTTGTTGTGTGGCCATGGGCAAGTGATTTTACTTCTCTGAGCCTCAGTTACCTCACCTGTAAAATGGGGGTTATGATTGTGAGCCTCGTGTGGAGCAAGGACTGTATCCAACCTGCTTTACTTGTATCTAGCCCAGAGCTTAGGACAGTGCTTGGGACATAGTAAGAGCTTAAAAAGTACTACTATTTTGATTATTACTCTCCAAGTGCTTAGTGCACAAAATAAGCGCTCAATCAATATGATTCAAGATTACTTGATTAGAAGTAAATTAGACTGTATCAACCTAGCCCAGTAGGCTGGAAAACCCATTAGGGCAGGGATTCCAACCTTTCCCACTATTTGTCATCTCCCATATTTGAGAAGAATTCTTACAGGGAGGACTTGCTCATAGTGCCAGTGGCTGTTCAAAGCTGGTCACAACCTCCCAGCCCTGCCTGTTATTTACCTTCTGCAAAGCATTCTGGGGCCCACTGAAGGCCAAAGTGGCTGTCCACAGTGCTGACACTGTGCTGGAGCACCGTAGTCTGTCGGGTAGTTAGCATGGTGGGAGGCTTGAGAAGGAAGGAGGAGAGGTGTATGATGGTTCGGGGTTACTGAACTGGAAAACATTTCTCCTTCTGCTACCACCACTGCTCCGATGGGGGCCGCGGCCCTGGTCCAAACCCCAACCGATACATCAAACTGGCGCCATCTCTTCCATCCTCATTCTCGTCACACCTCGCCCCTCCATCCCACTCAGCCCCGTTCACTCTCACTGGGGCATCGTGGAGCTGGGGATTGCTGACCTCTGTAGGGCTGGGCTGGTCGCCTCTTTTCCCTCAGACTCCTGCTTTTAGTTAGCCAGAAAGGAACATAGAAGAGCCCTCTTTCTCTCCCCCCGCCCTCATATCCCTAGAAGCTCCCCGGATGGGGCCCCATCCCTGTAGATAAAGCAGGAGCTGTTCCGAGGGGGATCCCTGGAGGATGGCTCGGGGCCCTGCTGAGGGATCTCGTGGCCTGGACAAGCCAAGCACTCTCTGGTTACGTGGTTCTTGAGGCTCCTGCGAGACAAGGGTCCGGTCGGTCCCTGCAGCATCAGCGATAGTGCCAGCCCCCAGCGTTCCCATGGAAACAGAAGCATCTGCATCCCAGCTTCCCAATGGTTCGTGTTTTCAACGACAGTCTTCAGCCATTGTGAATGGTTTCACCTTTATCTAATTCACGACCTGAGACACTCAATCTGTCAGTAAATCAGCCATCTGTAACTTTTTCTTATGGCCTTTGTGAAGTGATTACTATATATCAGGCACTATACTAAGTGCTGGAGTAGTTACAAGCTAATCAGATTGGACAGAGTCCATGTCCCCCGTGGGGCTCACATCTCAATCCCCATTTTACAGATGAGGTAACTTAGGCACGCAGAAGTTAAGCGACCCTGCCCAAGGACACGCAGCACACATGTGGCAGAACTGGGATGAGCCCGTTGATGAGTAGGGACTGTCTCTCTATGTTGCAGACTTGTACTTCCCAAGCGCTTAGTTCAATGTTCTGCATATAGTAAGCGCTCAATAAATGCGATTTAGTGAATGAATGAATGAACAAGAACCCGTGACCTCTGACTCCCAAGTCCGTGCTCTGTCTGAATGGATGGATAGGTGAATGGTTGGAAGATTGGGTCGATGGAAGGAAGGAAAGATGGCTTGATGAGAGGGGATGGATTTGACAAGACAGATGTAGCTGCAGTCATCCTTTCTTTCTTTCTGCCATTCCACCTCCCATTTACTAACTTTCATTCCCACCCCCAGAGTCATGCCGAAGAGTGTATCATTATATTTTCATAGTCATTACTAATAATGATATTATTATAGCATTTATTAAGTGGTTGTGTGCCTAAATTGTTTTACCTACTGGTGTAGAAACAAATGAATCAGTTCAGACACAATTCCTGTCCCACAGGGGCTTAGAGTGTAAGAGGAAGAGAGATCCTAGGGATCTAAAATCACTGCCCCTAGGTCTCAAAGCAAGTCAGTAGCAAAACTGGTATCAAAACTCAGGCCTCAATCAATCAATCATATTTATTGAACACTTACTCTGGGCCCAGCACTATACTAAGCACTTGGAAAATATAACAAATTTGTTAAACACATTCCCTGCCCACATTGGGCTTACAGTCTACCGGGACTCCCCCTCCTTTAGGCCATGATGCCTCCCCAAAACTGGATTGTCAATCCTACTTCAGTCTTAGCTGCCCCAGACAAGCCTTTGAAAATTCTTCAACGTCCAGCGTTTTCTGTGAACCGTGTAGGACAGCTAAGTATCTGTTTAGGTCCAAGGCTATTTCTTGGTTAAGTGGTGGTGTGAGATTATTTGCACAAGTAAGGAGACATTTCGTCCCAGAGAAGAGGCTGGGTTAGTGATCCTTTTAGGATCTTGCCCATGGAGGCCTTCACGTCCCGGGTCCTCAGGCTGTAGATGAGGGAGTTCAGGGAGGGGGGCACCAACGTGTAGAACACGGATGCCAGCAGGTCTATTACTGAGGGGGAATCTGAGGGTGGCTTCAGGTAAGCACAGAAATAGGTCATGAGAAAGAAAGTGATAATGCCAAGGTGAGGCAGGCAGGTGCAGAAGGTTTTGGCAGGGCCCTTGGCGGCTGACATCCTCAGCACGGCCCGGAAGATGTGCACATACAGGACGATGATGAGAATGAAGCAGACAAAGCCTAACGATATCCCGGCGGTGACGATCACGTCGATGGCGACATGGTCCTCTGAGCAGGTGATCTTCTGCATGGAGGGGACGTCAAAGAAAAACTGCTGGACAACGTTGGACCAACAGAAGTACCGGGAGAAGGTCGAGAATGAAAGCAAGACTCCAAACAGACCCCCACTGAACCACGAGCTGGCCGCCGTTTTTCCACAGGCCACTCTGTTCATGACGACCTTGTAGCACGGGGGGGGGGGGGGCGGGCAGCTGGCAGCATAGCGGTCATCGTAAATCACCGTGATGACAAAATATTGTGCAGCTGCAAAGAAAACCACGAAACGACTTGTGTGACATAGCCCAGGAAGGAGATGGATCTAAGGTCTGTCAGGCAGTTGCGGATGGATTGGGGGATGGTGACGGAGATGTATCAGAGGTCGAGGAGGGTCAGGTTCCTGAGGAAGAGGTATATGGGGGTGTGGAGGCGCTGGTCGAGGGCGGTGATGGCAACGATGAGTTGATTCCCTGTCAGGGTCTCCAGTTAAACCAGGAGGAACAGCGAGGCGTGGACCAGCTGCAGCTCCTGAATCTCCAAGAATCCCAGCACGAGGAATTCCCTCAGCGTCGAGACGTTCATTCATTTATTCAATTGCATTTATTGTGCGCTTACTGTGTGCTCAATAAATATGATTAAATGAATGAATTAGAACCCAGGTCCTCTTGACTCCCAGGCCCATACTCTTTCCACTAAGCGACACTGATTTTAATTTAGCGAAATTGTGACTATGACCCTGATCATCCCAGTTCCCTATTGAAATTTTCCTCACCATTCCCCTGCTCCGCTCCGGAATCACGGGCCTCTCCTGGGCTGGAGAGCACTGACCTCTGCTGAGAGAGAGGCTCACTCCGTTTCGTTAGTCCTGGACGCGGGTGGTGGTGACAGAAAGGTCTGGGGGAAGAGTGAGAGCTGTGAGGATCCTCCCTCCCCCTCTCAGCGCTCTGGTGGCTGTGCCCTCCCCTCAGAAGACAGCCGGGTTATTTCCTGGGAGATTCCCCTTGGGAGGATGCCCCGGGGCTCCGCTGAGACAGCTTAATGTCCGGGAATCTCTGAAGGTCGGGATGGTGGGCTCCCTATGGTCCCGGCGCCCACAACCTAAATGACTGCCCAGTCCTATGTGGTTCCCACTCTGGGACGCCTTCCTGACAATATCAACAGACTGATCATCATTCCCTCTTTGTGATTCATTCATTCATTCATTCAATCGTATCTATTGAGCGCATACTGTGTGCAGAGCACTGTACTAAAGGTCTGGAAAGTACAATTCAGCAACAGGTAAAGATAATACCTACCCACCAATGGGCTCGCAGTCTAGAAGGGGGAGACAGACAACAGAACAAAACAAGTAGACAGGGGTCAATACCATCAAAATGGATAAATAGAATAATAGATATATACACAACCTTAATAAAATAAATAGAGTAATAATAGCGTTCTGGTCAAGCTCTGAAGTTTGGAGCTTCAGCCCATCCCACGGGTTGGGACCATCTCAAATCTGCAACAATCCAATTTAGACATTCCCCTCTAGATTGTAAACTCATCATGGGCAGGGAATGTGTATACCAACCCTGTTATATTATTTTATGGTACTCTCCCAAGCACTTAGTACCAAGGTCTGCACATAGTAAGCGCTCAATAAATATAATCGATCGATTGCTATAAATTATTTTCCCCTACTAAATTCCTATCCGCATTCTCCATTCCTCTCCAGCTCACCATCTCATTGTGATTCGTTCCCAACTTCCCCCACTCAGACCCCTACCTCACCACCTTTCCACAGCTTGGAATTCCCTCTCCCTTCATATACACCAGACCACAGGGCTTCCCGTCGTCAAACCTCCTTCCTGAAACTCTGTTAAATCCATGGGACCTTCCCTGATTGTTTTTTCATAATGGTACATGGTAAGTATTTACTATTTTCCAGGGACAGTTCTACGCACTGAAGTACATACAAGCTAGTCAGGTTGGACACAGTCCCTGTCCCGCATAGGATTTCCAGTCTTAATCCCCATTTTAGAGATGAGGTAGTTGAGGCAAGAAGTGAAATGACTTGTTCAAGGTCATGTGGCAGACAAGCAGTGGAGGCAAAATTAGAACCCAGGTCCTGCGACTCCCAGGTTCATGCTCTCTCAACTGGTCTATGCTGCTTCCCTGTGCTTCTCTGCCTAAGGGTGCTCAATTGTCTTGGTCTGGGCCTGTGTAAAAAGCCCCCCTCCTATCCTTGATAATAATAACAATAATAGCAATAATAATGATTGTGATATTTGATAAACATTTGCTATGTGCCAGCCACTGTACTAAGCCCTGGAATGGATACAAGCAAATTGGATCAGACAGGTCCCTGTCCCACATGGGGCTCAGAGTCTTAATCCCCATTTTACAGATGAGAGACCTGAGGCCCAGAGAAGTGATATGACTTGCCCAAGGTCACACAGCAGACAAGTGGTGGAGCCAGGATTAGAACCCAGGTCCTTAGGCCACACTGCTTCTCTTGGCTTGCTACTGCTGCGATCATTCATTCATTCAATCTTATTTATTGAGCGCTTACTGTGTGCAGAGCACTGTACTAAGCGCTTGGAAAGTAGAAGTCGGCAACATATAGAGACGGTCCCTACCCAACAACGGGCTCACGGTCTAGAAGGGGGAAACAGACAACGAAACAAAACACATAGACAGGTGTCAAAATCGTCAGAACAAATAGAATTAAAGCTATATGCACATCATTAACAAAATTAATAGAATACTAAATATGTACAAGTAAAATAAGTAGAGTAATAAATCTGCACAAATATATACAAATGCTGTGGGGAGGGGAAGGAGGTAGGGCGGGGTGGATGGGGAGGAGGAGAGGAAAAAGGGAGCTCAGTTTGGGAAGGCAGGGAAATGGCAGGGTTTGGGAGGGAAGATAAGGAGTTCAGTCTTGGACTAACTGAGTTTTAGATGGCGGGCAGACACGCAGGTGGCGATGTCCTGAAAGAAAGTCTGGAGGGAGAGAGAGAGAGCAGGGGCAGAGATGTAGATTTGGGTGTCATCAGTGTAGACATGCTCGTTGAAGCCGTGGGAGCGAATAAGTTCACCAAGGAAGTGAGTGTAGTTAGAGAACAGAAGGGGACTAGGAACTGACCCTTGAGGAACCCCTACAGTAAGGGGATGAGAGGGGGAGAAGGAGCCCACAAAGGAGCCTGAGAATGAACGGCCGGAGAGATAAGAGGAGAACCAGGAGAGGACGGAGTCTGTGAAGCCAAGGTTGGATAGCGTGTTGAGGAGAAGGGGATGATCCACAGTGTCGAAGGCAGCTGAGAGGTCGAGGAGGATTAGGATAGAATAGGAGCCATTGGCCTTGGCAAGAAGGAGGTCATTGGTGACCTTTGAGAGAGCAGTTTCAGTGGAGTGTAGGGGACGGAAGCCAGATTGGATGGGGTCAAGGAGAGAATTGGCGTTGAGGAATTCGAGGCAGCGAGTGTAGACGACTCGTTCTAGGAGTTTGGAAAGGAACCATCACAAGCCCCTCCTTCCTGATTGGCTTGTATCCACCCCAGTGCTTAGTACAGTTCCTGGCACATAGTAAGATCTTAACAAATACCATTATCATTATTATTTTTATTGTTATTATTATCATGCACTGCCCAACTATGGCTACCAGGCAGCCTGCTGCCAGGATTTGGCACTGTGGCACAACCTTGGCAGTTTGGATGAGCTTACAGTCTCTCCAGGCGCTCTGACAGTGTCCTGCACACAGTAAGCACTCAATAAAACGATTAAATGAATGACACTTAGACCCATGCTTTTTCCACTAGATCACACTACTTCAGAAGCAGCTTGGATCAGTGGAAAGAGCCTGGGCTTGGGAGTCAGAGGTCATGGGTTCTAATCCCGGCTTCGCTACTTGTCAGCTGTGTGACTTTGGGAAATCACTTAACTTCTCTGTGCCTCAATTACCTCATCTGTAAAATGGGGATTAAGAAAGACTCTGATCCCCAGGTGGGACAACCTGATCACCTTGTATCCTCCCCAGCGCTTAGAACAGTGCTTTGCACATAGTAAGCACTTAACAAATGCCATCATTTTAGAGAAGCAGAATTGCTCAATGGAAAGAGCCCGAGCTTGGGAGTCAGGGGTCATGGGTTCTAATCCCAGCTTCGCCACTTGTCAGCTGTGTGACTTTGGGCAATCACTTAACTTCTCTGGGCCTCAATTACTTCATCTGTAAAATGGGGATTCATTCATTCATTCAATCATATTTATTGAGCGCTTACTGTGTGCAGAGCACTGTACTAAGCGCTTGGGAAGTACAAGTTGGCAACATATAGAGACGGTCGCTACCAACAGTGGGCTCACAGTCTAGAAGGGGGAGACAGAGAACAAAGCAAAACATAGTAACAAAATAAAATAAATAGAATAAATATGTACAAATAAAACAAATAAATAGAGTAATAAATACGTACAAACATATGTACATATATGCAGGTGCTGTGGGGAGGGGAAGAAGGTAGGGCGGAGGGGATGGGGAGGGGAGGAGGGGAAGAGGAAGGAGGGGGCTCAGTCTGGGAAGGCCTCCTGGAGGAGGTGAGCTCTCAGTAGGGCTTTGAAGGGAGGAAGAGAGGTAGCTTGGCGGATGTGCGGAGGGAGGGCATTCCAGGCCAGGGGGATGACGTGGGCCGGGGGATGAAGACTGTGAGCCCAATGTGGGACAATCTGAACACCTTGTATCCTCCCCAGCACTTAGAACAGTGCTTTGCACATAGTAAGCGCTTAACAAATGTCATTATTATTATTACTGTTATTACATCATAGCACTGATAACACTTTCACTCTCAGAAAGGAAAAGTAGCAGGTCGGATAGATAAACCTTACTCAGAAGAAGTCATCGATACTAAGGAAGGCAGCCCAAGAAGGGAATCTTTCCACATCACGTGAGACTGATTGATTTTGGAGCACTTCAGTGGTCTGGGAAGGAAAAAATAGTTTTGTTAATTATGAAGGTTAAATGACTTACCCAAGAGAAGCAGCGTGGACAAATGGATAGAGCACAGGCCTGGGAGTCGGGAGGACCTGGGTAATAATCCTGGTTCCCCAACTTATTTTGGCCTTTGTGAAGCGCTTACTACATGTCAGACATCATACTAAGTGCTGGAGTAGTTACACGCTAATCAGATTGGACATAGTCCATGTCCCCCATGGGTCTCACATCTCAATCTCCATTTTATGGATGAAGGAATGAAGGCATGGAGAAGTTAATCGACCCTGCCCAAGGTCAGGCAACAAACATGTGGTAGAACCGAGATCAGAACCCATGTCCATTTGAATCCCAAATGGAAATTGAAAACCTGATGGATTTAATTTTATTAATGAAGTAGGAGGCCAGATCTTTGGGGGTGAGGGAAGGAGGAGGGTGAGGAACCGGGGGCCTGAGAAGGGAGTTGAATGTACGGAAGAGCTCAAGGGGATGATGGGCATGGGTAGACATGGGAGGACAAGGGAGGAGAAATAGTTTTGTCTGGCAGAGGAGAGGGCTGAGTTAAGGCAGGAAAGGATAAACTTGAAGTGAACGAGGTTGGCATGGTGTTTAGACTTTCGCCAGCAGCGTTCGGCAGCTCGAGCATAAGAGCGAAGGAGGCGGACAGTGGCAGTGATCCAGGGCTGTGGGTTAGTGGTACGAGAGCGGCGAAGGGAAAGGGGAGCGAGTGAGTCTAGCTGAGGAGAAAGGGTAGAGTTGAGAGTACTAATGTGATCATCAAGACAGGGTAGGGAGGAGAGGGAGCCGAGGTGGGGTGTGAGCCGCTCAGAAAGATAGATGGGGTCAAGAGAGCAGAGATCTTTGTGGGGGAGTAATATGGATTTATAGGGGAAAGGAGTGTGAGTGAGGAGGTAGGTGAGAAGATTATGATCAGAGAGAGGGATTTCAGAGTTGGTGAGGGTGAGCACAGTGCAACGATAGGAGGTGATGAGGTCGAGGGTATGACCAAGTTGGTGAGTGGATGAGGTGGGCTGTAGCAAGAGGTTGGCAGCGTAGAGATAGAAGGCGGGCGGCAGAGGAGTCATCAGGGATATCCGTGTTGATGTTGAAGTATCCGAGGATCAGAGTGGGCATGGAAAAGGAGAGAAGGAAGGTGGGGAAGGGGTCAAAATCGTTAAAGAAGTTGGAGGTGGGGCCGGGAGGGCGGTAGATGACGGCTACAAGAATCTGGAGGGGATGGTACAGGCGAATAATGTGAGCTTCAAAGGAAGGGAAGGAAAGGGAAGGGGGAGGAGGGATGGTGCGAAAGTGACACCTCCTCCTTTTCCGGTGAGTCTGGGGGAGTGAGAGAAGAAGAGGCCTCCACTGGAGAAGCAGCAGAAAAGACCGTGTCGTCCGGAGACAACCATGTTTCAGTTAGGGCGAGGAGGAGTCGACAGCTGGAAAGGAATAGGTCCAGGATGAAAGGCATCTTACTTAAAAAGGAGCGAGGGTTCCAGAGGCCACACTTGGCAGTAGCTGTCGAGAGAGGGGAGGGAGGGGGAAGGGTGCGAGGGGTGGGGAGGGTTTGGATTGGGATGAGTTGGCGGGGGCCTAGGCGGGGAGAGTGGGAAGACGGGTGGCGATGGGAAAGGAGAACTGGGATGGGGTGGGGGCGGGGAGAAGGGGAGGGAGGGGGCAGGGAGGGAGGAGTGGAGGACTGGCGCTGGCACAGAGGGATCCTTGGTAGGGGGTGAGGGGGAGTGGTCTTGGTGGGGGAGAGGTAGGGAAAAAACTGGGTGGGAGAGGGGAAGGGGAAGGTGAGGAATGGGAATGGCAGTTGGGAGCAAGGGAATTGAAGGTTCATGGTGAGGTCAGCAGGGCGAGTGACAGTACAGCGGGTAAGTTTAACAATTGAAATGCAGAAGTGATAAAAAAGTAGTTATGATATAAATAGGCGATGGCATCACAGGGGGTAGTTAAACGATTAACATGCTATGGCAATAAAAAAATTGGCAGATAATGATGTCACAGAGAGCAGATACAAACTATTATGTGCTGGAGTAGGGTGGACCTGTTAAGGGGGTCAGGGAGCAGAGATGCCTGGGGAGAGGAGTGAACAGCCAACTAGCATGGGAGGGCTGAGTAGGTGCGAATGAGGTTGTCGTTAATGTAACTTGGTGATAACAAGGGCCTTTTTCCCCGGGGGAGGGGAGGTGGGGAGTGTCAGTCAGAACCGGACCGGGAAGGGGGGGTTGGGGGGCACTTTAAGGAAGGTCGCTTAAGTGGGGTGGGGGGGAATGGAAGCAGGAGGAGACTATGGGGGCTCTCTGAGGAGAGGATCCTTCCGGGAGCAGCAAGGCCGCGCGGTGTGATGGCGGGCGGGCCTCTCGGGAACGGAGTCTCGGGCGTCACCGGGCCTATCCTGGACTGGGGAACATCGACCTCAGCTGAGAGAGAGGATCACTCTATCTCGTCGGTCCTGGACGCGGGTGGCTGTGACAAAAAGTTCTGGGTGAGGGGTGTGAACTGTCAGTTTCCTCCCTCCCCCTCTCGGCTCCCAGGATGGCGGTGCCATCCTCTCAGACGATGGCCGGGTTATTCCCTGGGGGATTCCCCGTGGGAGGACGGTCTCGAGGCTCCCCTGAGACAGCTGACTGTCTGGAAATTTCGGAAGGGATCTTGGGGCCTCTGTGGTCCCGGCCCCCACAACCAAAGTAACTGCCCAGTCCCACATGGTTTCCACTCTGGGACTCCTTCCTAGAACAACCTCAAAAGACTCATCATTCTCTTTCCATGATTAATAATAGCTTTCTGTTTCAACTCTGGGGATTGGAGATATATCATGGTAGGGAGAAGAGGCACCCTAGCCCATTTGGTGAGTCATGGTTGAATCCAATATGCAGATTGATTGGACAATTAAAAAGAAAATGACCCCAAGAACTCATTCCAGTTTTGACACTGAATGGCTGTGTGTCATAGGTACCTGTAACATTTTTGAAAAATGTCAGCTCCTTGTGTACAAAGACTGTATCTTGGCCTTCTGTTGTACTTCAATTTGATTGATTGATTGATTGAATTAATACTTAAATATTGAAGTAAATTATACAATAAATAATAGTAGTAGCAATAGTAAGAGTAGGAGAAAAAACCATAATGGTGTTTGTTGAGTGACAACTGAGAGCATTAAGTGGTTGGAAATATTCAACCTGTACCCCTGCTCCTGGCTTCTGGGGAAGATTTGAGGATCAAAATTAAGTCTAAAACACACTTCTGCAATTTTCTTTAATGGTATTTGCTACTATCCGCCAGGCACTGTATTACCCACTGGGGTAGATACAAGCTAATTAGGTTGAACACATGGGGCATACAGTATTAATCCCCATTTTACAGATAAAGGAACTGAGGCCCAGAGAAGTGAAGTGACTTGCGCAGTTTCATACAGGAGGCAATTGGCAGAGCCAGGATTAGAACCCAGGTCTTTCTGACTCCCAGGCCAGTGCTCTACCCTCTACTGGTGGTAAATAAAGGGGGCGACTCTAAGTGTAGGTATCCAACCCCAGGCTTGGGGACTAGATTTAGTCAAGAACAGCTGGGTAAAAACTCTTTTACTAAACTAATGAAAGCCATCGATAATAGGCAGCGTGCAGCCAGGAAAAGTCTCTAACGGCAAATATCTCAGATCTTTGCAGGCCGCTCAAGTCCGTTTAGAGTCAGTCGAGTCAATCGAGTCAAGTCCGTCTAGGGTCAGAGCGATTAGTGAAATTTTCTACCTCTGGAGAAAAGACTCCCAACCAGGAGCTTCCCCATCACCATCTTCACGTCTCTGTTCCTCAAGCTGTAGATGAGGGGGTTCACGGTGGGGGGCACCACGGTGAAGAACATGGGCACCAGCAGGTTCAGGAGGAAGGAGGAGCTGGAAGTTGGTTTTAAGTGGGAGAAGGCGGCCATGGAGAAAAAAAATGGTGACTACGATGAGATGGGGCAGGCGGGGGGAGAAGGCTTTGGCCCGGCCCTTGTCGGCCGGCATCCTCAGCACGGCCCGGAAGATACACACATACGAGACGATGATGAGAATGAAGCAGACGACGCCAAACGCCACAGCAGCCGTGACGCTCACATCGACGGCGACGTGGTCCTCGGAGCAGGTGATCTTCAGCAGGGAGGGGACTTCACAGATAATCTGCTGGAGGATGTTGGACCCACAGAAGGACAAGGAGAAAGTCGAAGATGAAGGAAAGACTCCGAACATGCCCCCACTGAGCCACGAGGCGGTGGCCTTCTTCCCACAGGCCCCTCGAGTCATGACGACCTCGTAGCTTAGGGGAATGCAGATGGTGGTGTAGCAGTCGTAGGACATGGCCGTGACAATTCTGAGACAGCAAACCAGACCACAGAGGAGACTTGGACGGCACAGTCCAATAGGGAGATGGATCTCTTTTTGGTCAGGGAGTTGTGGACGGTTACGGAGATGAGGCAGAAGTCGAGGACGGAGAGGTTCTTGAGGAAGAGGTACATGGGTGTTTGGAGGTGCAGGTCAAGGGCAGTGATGGCGATGTTGAGGAGATTCCCCGTCAGAGCCTCTGGGTAGTACAATAGGAACAGTGCGGCGTGGGCAAGCTGCAGCTCCCGGGCCTCCGAGAATCCCAGAAAGAGGAATTCCCTCACCGTGAAAATGCTGTCCATCGGTAGGTGATGATGACCCCCTACATAGGACAAAGATCTTGATGAGGCAAAGAAATCAACAGGAGTTTTTCCGGTGTGTCTAAGGGAGGGGAAACCTATGGTATATTGGAGGAGATTTATCAATTACAAAATGACCTAGAAACGTGGTAAAAGACTTCCACGTAACTAGGATGGAATTCCAAAGGAGTATTGACCATCCTCAGGAGGATTGAGGGGGGTAATCTACCCCCCGTCCCACCTCCAACTTCATCAATCATTTTGACCATTTTCTCACCTTCCTTCTCTCCTTTTCCATGCCCACTCTAATCCTCGGAGACTCCACCGTCCACATGGCTGTACCAGGTTACTCCTTTGCCGTCTGCCTTCTATCTCTCCTCGACTCTGCCAACCTCCCTCTTCACCTAACCTCGCCCACTCACCAACTTGGTCACACATTCGACCTCATCATCTCCTACCGCTGCACTATCTCCACCCTCACCAAATCTGAGATCCCTCTTTCTGACCACAACTTTCTCACCTGCCTCCTCTCTCACTCTCATGCCCTCTGTAAATCTATTTTACTCTCCCAAAGAGACCTCCGCTATCTCGACCCCATCCTTTTCTCTCAGCGCATCACATCACACCTCGCCTCCCTATCCTCTCTACCCACGCTTGATGACCAGATTACTGCTCTCAATTCCACCCTCTTTACTCAACTCAACTTGCTCGCTCCCCTTTCCCTTCGTCGCTCTTGCACCCACAACCTTATATCACTGCTACTGTCCTCTGTCTTCGCAAATATGCTCGAGCTGCTGAACGCTGCTGTCGAAAGTCTAAACATTAGGCCAACCATGTTCATTTTAAATTTATTCTTTCCTGCTTTAACTCTGCCCTCTCCTCTGAGAGGTAAAACTATTTCTCTTCCCTCTTTGACGCAGATGTCCTTCACCCCTGTCAGTTGTTCCTGATATTTAACCCTCTCCTCAGGCCCCATGTTCCTCCTCCTCCTCCAATCCTCACCCCCAACAATGTGGCCACATACTGCATTAGGGAAATTAACACTATCATGTCTGAGCTCCCCAACCTTACCCCTCCCCCTTCTCCACTCCCCCAACCCCGCTCCCAACCATCTCCCCTTCTCTCCCATCATTCCCAGCAGTATCTTCAATCAATCAATCAAGCATATTTATTGAGCGTTTACCATGTGCAGAGCACTGTACTAAGCGCTTGGTAAGTACAAATTGGCAACATATAGAGACAGTCCCTACCCAACAGTGGGCTCACAGTCTAAAAGGGTGAGACAGAGGACAAAACCAAACATACTAACAAAATAAAATAAATAGAATAGATATGTACAAGTAAAATAAATAAATAAATAGAGTAATAAATATGTACAAACATATATACATATATACGTGTTGTGGGGAAGTGAAAGAGGTAAGATGGGGGGATGGAGAGGGGTACGAGGGGGAGAGGAAGGAAGGGGCTCAGTCTGGGAAGGCCTCCCGGAGGACGTGAGCTGTCAGTAGGGCCTTGAAGGGAGGAAGAGAGCTAGCTTAGCGGATGGGCAGAGGGAGGGCATTCCAGGCCCGGGGGATGACGTGGGCCGGGGGTCGATGGCGGGACAGGCGAGAACGAGGCACGGTGAGGAGATTAGCGGCAGAGGAGCGGAGGGTGCGGGCTGGGCAGTAGAAGGAGAGAAGGGAGGTGAGGTAGGAGGGGGCGAGGTGATGGAGAGCCTTGAAGCCCAGCGTGAGGAGTTTCTGCCTGATGCGCAGATTCATTGGTAGCCACTGGAGATTTTTGAGGAGGGGAGTAACATGCCCAGAGCGTTTCTGGACAAAAACAATCCGGGCAGCAACATGAAGTATGGATTGAAGTGGGGAGAGACACGAGGATGGGAGATCAGAGAGAAGGCTGCTGCAGTAGTCCAGACGGGATAGGATGAGAGCTTGAAGGAGCAGGGAAGTGGTTTGGATGGAGAAGAAAGGGCGGATCTTGGCAATGTTGCAGAGCTGAGACCGGCAGATTTTGGTGACGGCTTGGATGTGAGGGGTGAATGAGAGAGCGGAGTCGAGGATGACACCAAGGTTGCGGGCTTGTGAGACGGGAAGGATGGTAACGCCGTCAACAGAGATGGAAAAGTCAGGGAGAGGGCAAGGTTTGGGAGGGAAGAAAAGGAGTTCAGTTTTCGACATGTTGAGCTTTAGGTAGCGGGCAGACATCCAGATGGAGATGTCCTGAAGGCAGGAGGAGATGCGAGCCTGGAGGGAGGGGGAGAGAGCAGGGGCAGAGATGTAGATTTGGGTGTCATCAGCGTAGAGATGATAGTTGAAGCCGTGGGAGCAAATGAGGTCACCAAGGGAGTGCGTGTAGATTGAGAACACAAGGGGACCAAGTACTGAACCTTGGAGAACCCCCACAGTAATAGGATGGGAGGGGGAGGAGGAGCCTGCAAAAGAGACTGAGAAAGAGCGATCGGAGAGATAAGAGGAGAACCAGGAGAGGAGGGAGTCTGTGAAGCCAAGGTCAGATAGCGTGTTGAGGAGAAGGGGGTGGTCCACAGTGTCGAAGGCAGCTGAGAGGTCGAGGATGATTAGGACAGAGTATGAGCCGTTGGATTTGGCAAGCAGGAGGTCATTGGTTACCTTTCAGAGGGCAGTTTCCGTGGAATGTAGGGGACAGAAGCCAGACTGGAGGGGGTCGAGGAGAGAGTTGTTGTTGAGGAATTCTAGGCAGCGCGTGTAGACAACTCGTTCAAGGAGTTTGGAAAGGAATGGTAGGAGGGTTATGGGGCGATAACTAGAAGGTGAGGTGGGATCAAGAGAAGGCTTTTTTAGGATGGGAGAGACATGGGCATGTTTGAAGGCAGAGCGGAAGGAACCAGTGGAGAGTGAGTGGTTGAAGATGGAAGTTAAGGAGGGGAGAAGGGACGGAGCGAGAGATTTCATGAGATGAGAGGGAATGGGGTCAGAAGCACAGGTGGCTGGAGTAGCACTTGAGAGGATGGAGGAGAGCTCCTCTGAGGATACTGCTGGGAAGGATTGGAGAGTAGCAGAGAGTGTTGAGAGCCGGGGGGTTGGAGAAGGGGGGGAAGTGACACTGGGGAGATCTGACCTGATGGATTTAATTTTGTTAATGAAGTAGGAGGCCAGATCGTTGTGGGTGAGGGAAGGAGGAGGGGGAGGAACCGGGGGCCTGAGAAGGGAGTTGAATGTACGGAAGAGCTGATGGGGCTGATGGGCATGGGTGTCAGTAAGGGAGGAGAAATAGTTTGTCTGGCAGAGGAGAGGGCTGAGTTAAGGCAGGAAAGGATAAACTTGAAGTGAGCGAGGTTGGCATGGTGTTTAGACTTTCGCCAGCAGCGTTCGGCAGCTCTAGCATAAGAGCGAAGGAGGCGGACAGTGGCAGTGATCCAGGGCTGTGGGTTAGTGGTAAGAGAGCGGCGAAGGGAAAGGGGAGCGAGTGAGTCTAGCTGAGTAGAAAGGGTAGAGTTGAGAGCAGTAATCTGATCATCAAGACTGATCATCAAGATCTCCTCCCTCCTCTCAAGTGCTACCCCATTCACCGGTGCTACGGACCCCATTCCCTCTCACTTTATAAAACCTCTCACCCCTTCCCTCCTCCCCTCCTTAACTTACATCTTCACCCGCTTACTCTTCAATGGTTTCTTCCCCCTGCCTTCAAACATGCCCACAACACTCCCATCCTAAATAAAACCATCCCTTGATCCCACTTCCACTCCAGTCATCTCCTTATCTCCCTCCTACCCTTCCTTTCCAAACTCCTAGAACGAATAGTCTACACGTGCTGCCTCGTATTCCACAACTCCAGCTCTCTCCTAAACCTCCTACCATCTGACCTCCGTCCCCTCCACTCCACCCAAACTGCCCTCTAAAAGGTTAGCAATGACCTTCTTCTTGCCAAATCCAATGGCTCCCACTCTATGCTAAGCCTCTTCGACCTCTCAGCTGCCTTTGACAGAGTCGACCATCTCCTTCTCCTCAAGACGTTATCCAGTCTTGGCTTCACGAACTCTGTCTTCTCCTGGTTCTCCGGGTCGTACATTCTCAGTCTCCTTCGCGGGCTCCTCCTCCTCCTCCCATCCCCTTACTGTACGGGTTCCTTAGGGGTCACTTCATTTATTCATTCACTCATTCAATCGTATTTATGGAGCGCTTACTGTGTGCAGAGCACTGTACTAAGCGCTTGGGAAGTACTACTTGGCAACGTATAGAGACGATCCCTACCCAACAACGGGCTCACAGTCTAGAAGGGGAGACAGACAACGAAGCAAAACATAACAAAATATAACACATAGAATAGTAAATATGTACAAGTAAAATAGAGTAATAAATCTGTACAAACATATATACATTATATATATATATATATATAATGCTGTGTGGAGGGGAAGGAGGTAGGGCGGGGGGTGGGGAGGGGGAGAGGAAGGAGGGTGCTCAGTCTGGGAAGACCTGGAGGAGGTCTCCTTCTCTTCTCCATCTATTCTTATTCCCTTGGTGAAGTCATTCATTCATATGGCTTCAACTATTATCTCTATGCAGATTGCACCCAAATCTACATCTCCTCCCTTCTTCTATCTCCCTCCCTCCAGACTCACATCTCCTCCTGCCTTCAGGGCATCTCCACCTAGATGTCCGCCCGCCACCTAAAGCTCAACATGTCCAAGACTGAGATCCTTATCTTCCCTCCCAAACCCTGTCCTCTCCCTGACTTTCCCCTCACTGTGGACAGCACTACCATCCTTCCCGTCTCACAAGCTCACTACCTTGGTGTCATCCTTGACTCCACTCTCTCATTCAGCCCACATATCCAATCCGGCACCAATCCCTGCCGGTCTAACCTTCGCAACATCGCCAAGATCCGCCATTTCTTCTCTATCTAAACCGCTACCTTATTGGCACAGTCTCTCATCCTAGCCCGACTGGATTACTACATCAGCCTCCTTTCTGATCTCCCATCTTCCTGTCTCTCTCCACTTTAGTCTATACTTCACTCTGCTGCCCGGATTATCTTTCTACAGAAACTCTCTGGACATGTCACTCCCCCCCCCTCAATAACCTCCAGTGTTGCCTAGCAACCTTCGCATGAAGCAAAAACTCCTCACTATTAACTTTAAAGCTATCACCTTGCCCCCTCCTACCTCACCTCCCTTGTCTCCTTCTACAACCCAGCCCACACACTCCGCTCCTCTGCCGCTAACCTCCCAGCTGTGCCTCGTTCTCATCTGTCCTGCTGTCGAACCCTTATCCACGTCCTACCTCTGGCCTGGAATACCCTCTCGGCAGCCATCCGCCAACTTAGGTCTCTTCCTCTCTTCAAAGCCCTACTGAATGCTCACGACCTCCAGGAGGCCTTCGAGATCCCCACCCTTTTCCTCTTCTCCTCCCCCTCTCCCCATTACCCTCACTCCCTCCCTCTGCCCTACTCCTTCCCTTCTCCACAATACTTGTGTAAATTTGTACGTTTATTATTCTATTTTTTTAAATAACGTGAATATATCTATAGTTCTACTTATCTATTTTGATGGTATTGACACTTGTCAACTTGTTTTGTTTTGTTGTCTGCCTCCTCCTTCTAGACCGTGAGCCCGTTGTCGGGTAGGGAATGTTTCTATCTGTAGCCCAGTGGTATTTTCCAAACTTTAAGTTCAATGCTGTGCACACAGTAAGCACTCAATAAATATGAATGAATGAAAGAATGTTTGATACTATAATTCTCCAAGTGGGGACTACAAGATGACAAACAAATAAGAAGGGAAAGCAGTCACAGTAATAGTAGCAGTAACAGCAGCAAGAGCCCTAGTAGAAGTTGTAGTTTCAAGCAAGCAAGCAATTAAGAAATCGTAATTTTGAGCATTCATGTGTGCAGCACACTGTACTAAGTAGTTGGAAGAATGCACTGTAACGGGGGCGGTAGACATGTTCCCTCCACACAACAGCCGTACAGTCTAAGGGGAGATAAAGATGCTAATATAAAATAAATTACGGATATGTACAGAGACTGTAAGCTCATTGTGGGTAGGAAGTGTATCTGTCTGCCTATTTTACGGCTGCTTCTGCATGTTAATTGTTCACTTCCCTCTGTGATGTCAACATCTGCTTATTTCATTATCGCTATCGCATGTTAATTGTTAATGGCTCTCAATGATGTCATTATCTACTTATTTTATTGCCATCAGATGTTAATTGTTAACTGCTCTCTGTGATGTCATTATCTGCCCATTTTATCATAGCTATCGCATGTTAATTATTAACGGCTCTCTGTGATGTCATCAACTGCTCATTTTACTGCCATCGCATGTTAATTGTTAACTACTCTCTGACTGCAATATTGTTACTGCATATTAATTGGTAACTACCCGCCCTGCTGTCATTTTCCTTGCTGACCTCAACATGAACTATCAATTCCCCAGCTCCCAACTGCCCTTCCCTTTCCTCACCTTCCCCTTCCCCTCTCCCACCCAGCTCTTTCCCTCTCTTTCCCCCATCCCCCCCTTCCCACTCACCCCTTCCCCAGAATCCTTCTGTACCAGGGCCAATCCTCAGACCCTCCCTTCCAACCCCCTCCATCCCTTCGTCCCCGCTCGCACCCCATCACAGTTCTCCTTTTTCATCACCATCCCTCTTCCCCTTCTCCCCGCCCAGGCTCCCGCCAACTCATCCCAATCCAAACCCTCCCCACCCCTCGCACCCTTCCCCCTCCCTCCCCTCCCTTCATAGCTGCTGTCAGGTGTGGCCTGTGGAACCCCCGCTCCATTATAGGTAAGTTCCCTTTCATCGTTGACCTTTCCATCTCTCGCCTCCTCCGTGCCTTTACCGAAACATGGATCACCCCGGATGTCACGGTCTCTTCTGCTGCTTTCTCCAGCGGAGGCCTCTTCTTATTCCACTCCCCCAGACTCACTGGAAAAAGAGGAGGTGTCGACTTCTTTCTCGAACCCCAATATCGCTTTCGCACTATCCCTCCTACCCCTTCCCTTTCCTTCCCCTCCTTTGAAGCCCATATTATTCGCCTCTACCACCGCCTCAGATTCTTGTAGCTATCATGTATCGCCCCCTAGCCCCACCTCCAAATTTGTTAACGATTTTGACGATTTCGACCCCTTTCTCACCTTCCCTCTCTCCTTTTCCAGGCCCACTCGGTTCCTCAGAGCCTTCGGCATCCGCATGGATGTCCCTGGCGACTCCTCTGCCGCCCACCTTCTATCTCTCCTTGACGCTGCCAACCTCCTGCTCCACCCCACCTCGCCCACTCACCAACTTGGCCACACCCTCGAACTCATCATCTCCACCCTCACCAACTCTGAAATCCCTCTCTCTGGTCATAACCTTCTCACCTGCCTCTTCACTCACACTCCTCCTCCCTGTAAATCTATATTACTACCCCACAGAGACCCCCTCTCTCTAGACCTGATCTATATTTCTCAGCGCATCACACCCCACCTCGCCTCCCTACCCTCTCTACCCAATCTTGATGACCAGATTACTGCTCTCAACTCCACCCTCTCTACTCATCTCAACTCGTTTGCTCCCCTTTCCCTTCGCCGCTATCGTACCACTAACCCACAGCCTTGGATCACTGCCACGGTCCGCCTTCTTCGGTCTTATGCTCGATCTGCTGAACGCTGCTGAACAGTCTAAGCACCAAGCCAACCTTGTTCAGTTTATGTTTATCCTTTCCTGTCAACTCTGCCCTCTCCTCTGCTAGGTAAACTTCTTTCTCCTCCCTTATTGTCACCCATGCCCTTCATCCCGTTCAGCTGTTCCGTACATTTAATTTCCTTCTCAAGTCCCCGTTCCTCTCCCTCCTCGATCCCTCATCCCCAACGATCTGGCCTCCTATGTCATTAGTAAAATTAACTCCATCAGGTCTGAGCTCCTCAAGATCACCCCTCACCCTTCTCCATTCCACCCGGTTTCAACTTTCTCCGCTACTCTCCCATCCTTCCCAGCAGAATCTTCAGATGAAATCTCCTCCCTCCTCTCAAGTGCCCCTCCACCCACCTGTGCTTCGGAACCCATTCCCTCTCTTCTTAGGAAATGTCTCGCCCCTTCCCTCCTCCCCTCCTTAACTTACATCTTCAACCCCTCACTGTATTCTGGTTCCTTCCCCTCAGCCTTCAAACATGCCCACGTCTCCCCCATCCTAAAAAACCCTCTCTTGACCCCACCTCCCCTTCTAGTTATCGACCTATCTCACTCCTACCCTTCCCTTCTAAACTCCTAGAACGAGTCTTCTACACTCGCTGTCTCGAATTCCTCAACGCCAACTTTCTCCTTGACCCCCTCCAATCTGGCTTCCGACCCCTACACTTCACCGAAACTGCCCTCTCAAAGGTCACCAATGACCTCCTTCTTGCCAAATTAGATGGTTCCTAAGCTACCCTAATCCTTCCCGACCACTCAGCTGCCTTCGACACTGTGGATCACCCCCTTATCCTCAACACGCTATCCAACCTTGGCTTCACAGACTCCGTTCTCTCCTGGTTCTCCTCTTATCTCTCTGGCCGTTCATTTTCAGTCTCCTTTGCAGGCTCCTCCTCCCCTCCTGTCTCCTTACTGTAGGGTTTCCTCAAGGGTCAGTTCTCGGTCCCCTTCTGTTCTCTATCAACACTCACTCCCTTGGTGAATTCATTCTCTCCCATGGCTTCAATTATCACCTCTACGCTGGTGACACCCAAATCTACATCTCTTCCCCTGCTCTCTCTCCCTCCCTCCAGGTTCGTATCTCCTCCTGCCTTCAGGACATCTACGTCTGGTTGTCTACCCATCATCTAAAACTCAGTAAGTCCAAGACTGAACTTCTTATCTTCCCTCCCAAACCCTGTCCTCTCGCTGACTTTCCTATCACTGCAGAAGGCACTACCATCCTTCCGTTCTCACAAACCCGCAACCTAGGTGTCGTCCTAGACCCTGCTCTCTCGCTCACCCCACACATCCAATCTGTCACCAAAACCTGCCGGTCTCACCTCCATAACATCGCCAATATCCGCCCTTTCCTCTCCATCCAAACTGCTACCTTGCTAGGTCAATCTCTCATCCTATCCCGACTGGATAACTGCATCAGCCTCCTCTCTGATCTTCCATTCTCCTGTCTTCTATACTTCACTCTACTGCCCGGATAATCTTTCTACAGAAACGCTCTGGCATGTTACTCCCCTTCTCAAAAATCTCCAGTGGTTGCCTGACAACCTACGAATCAAGCAAAAACTCCTCACCCTCGGCTTCAAGGCTCTCCCTCACTTTGCCACCTCCTACCTCACCTCGCTTCTCTCCTTCCACAGCCCAGCCCGAAACTTCTGCTCCTCTACCACTAACCTCCTCACTGTGCCTCGTTCTCGTCTGTCTCGATGTCGACCTCCGGCCCACGTCCTTGCCCTGGCCTGGAATGCCCTCCCTCCACAGATCTGCCAAGCTAGCTCTCTTCCTCCCTTCAAAGCCCTACTGAGAGCTCACCACTTCCAGGAGGCCTGCCCAGACTGAGCCCCGTTTTTCCTCTCCTCCAGCACATCCCCCCACCCTAGCTCCTTCCCCTCCCCATAGCACTTGTGCATATTTGTACGGACTTATTGCTCTATTTACTTTAATGGTACAAATTTACTATTTTATTTATTTTGTTATTGATGTGCATATAGCTATAATTCTATTTGTTCTGAAGATTTTGACACCTGTCAACAAGTTTTGTTTTGTTGTCTGTCTCCCCCTTCTAGAATGTGAGCCCGTTGTTGGGTAGGGACTGTCTCCATATGTTGCCGACTTGTACTTCCCAAGTGCTTAATACAGATCTCTGCACACAGAAAGCGCTCAATAAATACCATTGAATGAATGAATGAATAATGTTGGTGTTTGTTAAGCGCTTACTATGTGCCAAGCACTGTTCTAAGCGCTTGAGTAGATACAAGGTAGTCAGGTTGTAACACGTAGGGCTCACAGTCTTCATCCCCATTTTACAGATGAGGTAACTGAGCTACAGAGAAGTTAAGTGGCTTTACTCAAGGTCACATAGCCAAGTGGTGGAGTTGGCATTAGAACACCTCGACCCCGGGGTCTTTCCAGTAGCCCATGCTTCTCGAGCCCCCAGTGGATACAAAATTCAAGGATATACCTACCCTCGAAAGCAACCTGAAGCACACAAATTCATTCTCACACCCAAAAGTACAGCTAAACATATATGTATCCAAACACATAATGCCCTCACATGTACTCCCGCTCACTCACAGACTCGGGTTATCCCACAGGAGGACAGTTGCACAGAGTAAATCATATTTATCATTTATTCATTCATTCAATCGTATTTATTGAGCGCTTACTGTGTGCAGAGCACTGTACTAAGTGCTTGGGAACTACAAGTTGGCAACATATAGAGACGGTCCCTACTCAACAACAAGCTCCCAGTCTAGAAAGGGTAGACAGACAACAAAACAAAACATGTGGTCAGGTGTCAAGTCATCGGAATAAATAGAAGTAAAGCTAGACGCACATCATTGACAGAATAAATAGAATAATAAATATGTACAAGTAAAATAAATAGAGTAATAAATCTGTACAAGCATATGGCAAGGTGAGTGAGATGGCGGCGATGGCGGCGGGGCGCGGCCTTGGCTCCGAGGGCCCGGCTCCCGCGCCGCTCGCCCTGACCGGTCGCCCTGACCGGTTGCCTTGTGTTCGTTCTTGCCTTTCGGCCCCCGCAACGCCTGCCGCCGCCGCCATGGGCCGCCGCTCCTCCCGATGGTGAGTGAGTCCGCTGGGCCTCCGCTCCTGCCGCACGTGGTCCCGGGCCGCTGGACGCCGCTGGGCGAGGCCGAGGCCCCGCAGCACTGCCAGGCCGCGGCTGGTTGGCGCCCTCATCTCGTGAGAACTTCTCGGGGGAAGGGGCAGCCACAGGCACGCTGGGCACCCTCATTCAGTCAATCAATCGTATTTATTGAGCGCCTACTGTGTGCAGAGCACTGCAACTATAGTATACTAACCACCTCACTGTGCCTCGTTCTCGCCTGCCCCGCCGCCGACCCCGGGCCCATGTCCTCCCCTTGGCCTGGTGTACCCTCCCTCCGCACATCCGCCAAGCTAGCTCTCTTCCTCCCTTCAAAGCCCTAATGATAGCTCACCTCCTCCAGGAGGCCTTCCCAGACTGAGCCCCCTTTTTCCTCTCCCCCTCCCCATCCTCCCTCCTTACCTCCTTCCCCTCCCCACAGCACCTGTTCATTCATTCATTCATTCAGTCGTATTTATTGAGCGCTTACTGTGTGCAGAGCACTATACTAAGCGCTTGGGAAGTACAAGTTGGCAACATATACAGACGGTCCCTACCAAACAGCGGGCTCACAGTCTAGAAGGGGGAGACAGACAACAAAACAAAACATATTAACAAAATAAAATAAATAGAATAAATATGTACAAGTAAAATAAATAGTGTAATAAATATGTACAAACATATATATATATAGACAGGTGCTGTGGGGAGGGGAAGGAGGTGGGGGGGGATGGGGGAGGAGGGGGAGAAGAAGGAGGAGGCTCAGTGTGGGAAGGCCTCCTGGAAGAGGTGAGCTCTCAGCAGGGCTTTGAAGAGATGAAGAGGGCTAGCTTTGCGGATGTGCGGAGGGAGGGCACTCCAGGCCTGGGGGAAGACGTGGGCCCGGGGTCGGCGGCGGGACAGGCGAGAACGAGGCACAGTGAGGTGGTTAGCGGCAGAGGAGCGGAGGGTGCGGGCTGAGCTGTAGAAGGAGAGAAGGGAGGTGAGGTACGAGGGGGCGAGGTGATAGAGAGCCTTGAAGCCGAGAGTGAGGAGTTTTTGCTTGATGCGTAGGTTGACTGGTAGCCACTGGAGATTTTTTAGGAGGGGAGTAACATGTCCAGAGCGTTTCTGCACAAAGATGATCCGGCCAGCAGCGTGAAGTATAGACTGAAGTGGGGAGATGGGAGGATGGGAAATCAGAGAGGAGGCTGATGCAGTAATCCAGTCGGGATAGGATGAGAGATTGAACCAGCACTTACTGTTATCGAGCATGTACTGTTTGCAGAGAACAATGCTAATCACTTGGGAGTGTACAATACAAACAAGTTTGTAGACGCATGCACTAATAAACGTATCTATTCACCCTGACCACGAAACCTGTTCCCTAGGGAGAGCTGGAGAACATTCCCTCCTCTTCCCTACTCAGATATACAACTTTCCTAAAGTATGGGATTTGCTCCCTGATTTTCTTACCCTGCCCCGAGCATGCAAACATACTTGCAACCCCCCCCCGCCCCCCCGCCCCCACACACCTGAAGCTCCCGGGATTCTAATTGCAGCTGTCTCTATACGAGGAAAATGAATTACAGAGTGAGGTCTGGCTAAATAGCGAAGGGTCTGGCGTGGGACTCCAATTACATACGTCTTCTCGGGCTTGGCACAGGGCTGGGAGAAATTATTAATCGATGGTATTTACTGAGCGCTTACTGCGTGCCGAGCACTGGATTAAAGCATTAAGTAGAGGACAATCCAACAGGGTTGGTAGACACATTCCCTGCCCACACCGAGCTGGCAGTCTAGTGGTATGGAAGGATGACGGGGCGTTGATGATGTGGCGTTGATGAATGGACGATGGAGGGATGATGGAGGGCCGTATGGAAGGCCGATGAAGTGATGTTAGCAAGACAATGGAGGAGGTGTTCTAGAACACATACTGGATGAGTGCTGGTTCAGGTACAAAGACCACGCGACTGAGAACCTGAGCAGAGGAAGTGATTCCAGAACTAGTGACTTCTGCATTGGTACCTGCCACTGTCTTGTTCTTGTTGAAGCCCGGTTTCTGCTCCTACAAACCCGCCTGCAATGCAGCCCTGGTCCGAATTCCAACCTGGAGTCCGAGGGTGAGATTCTTCACAGATTCACTACAGGCTGCTGACTTCTTCCGCCCCTCCATCGCCACACCAGGGTGCACTCACCAGGGCAGTGTGGAGCTGGGGGTCACAGGCCTGTGCCAGGCTGGGCTGGTCCCTTGTCTCCCCTTGGACTCCTTGGTTTGGTCAGCCAAGGAGGGACATCGAGGAGCCCTCAGCCCCTCTCTGTTCTCCCGTGGACACTGAGATGCTTCTCCAGATCGACCCGTTCCCGAAGATTAAGCAGCCGTTGCTCTGAGTGGAATTCCTGAAGGACCGGCTCGAGGCCCTACCCAGGGACCTCGGGGCTCAGACGACATGAGAACCCTCTGTCACGTGGTTCTTGGTCCTTGACACTGGTCTAGAAGATGAAATATAGTCTCTGACGTTGTTCTGCCGTCTGCCTCCCTGTTTTCAGTTTCTAAGTTTTCGCGTTCCATTCAGTAGTTGTTTGGGTAATCTGCTGTTGCTCACTCTCCTTGTATCCATCAATTAATCGATAGTATTTATTGAATGTTTACTGTGTGCATAAATCTGTACAACACCCCACATAGTAGTGTTCACGTGAATATAACTTTGATGCTGGGAGACTGACTGCCATCCAGAATTCAATGTTCATGGAATTCGTTAAGCACTTACTATGTGCCAAACACTATTTTAAGCACAGGGGTAACTACAGAACAATCAGGTTCTACACGGGGCTCACAGTCTAAATGGCGGGGTGGGGGACAGGTATTGAATCCCCATTATACAGATGAGGAAAGGTATTGAATCCCCATTATACAGAAAAGCAAACTGAGGAACGAAGAAATAAAGTGACTTGCCCAAGATCACAGAGCGAGGAATTAGCAGAGCTAG
The DNA here is from genome assembly GCF_015852505.1 of Tachyglossus aculeatus. NCBI lineage: Eukaryota > Metazoa > Chordata > Mammalia > Monotremata > Tachyglossidae > Tachyglossus > Tachyglossus aculeatus. The sequence goes on along the minus strand of NC_052089.1, from coordinate 5,318,102 downwards.
GATTAGAACCCAGGTCTTCTAACTTCTGGGCCCGTGCTCTTTCCACTAGGCCATACTGCTTCGCTGATCTTTTCTTGTGGTTTGAGATTTAGTCCTGAACAACTAGTGATACTGGTGGAACTCTGTTTCAGATGATGTGGTGCCTGGATGACTTAATGGATAGATTACAGGCCTGGAAATCAGGAGGTCATGGGTTCTAATTTCAGCTCTGCCACTTGTCTGCTGTGTGAGCTCTTGGAAAAGTCACTTCACTTCTCTGGATTTCATTTACCTCATCTGTAAAATGGGGACTAAGACCATGAACCCCAGGAGGGACGGGGACTGTGTCCTACCTGATTAACCTGTATCTACTCAAGTACTTAGTGCAGTGCCTGTCACATAGTAAGGGCTTAAAAATACCAATTAGAAAAAAAAACACAAGGAAATTGATTGATCACTCTGAGTGCCATTAAAAAAACAAAGCAAAACAAAAATTAATTAATCACTCTGGGGAAAATTACTTTTGTTTGAGCCATACTTTTTACAGACATATAGGCACACAGACATACACACATTTAGACATGAAACACTCTTAAGAAACGCTAAAATAGGAGCAAAGTACATTCTGCAACTTGGTAATTGGGCTGTGTAAAGTTTAGAAGTTTCAGGTCAGGTTCCACAGCAGAGAGATGAGTCAATTCAGGAGCTAATCCCCCACCAATGACACTATTTCTCGGGGAAAATCAGTTTCGACTGACAAAGGTATGACTTTGAGGGTAACCTTCCATTAAGACTTGTGCCCTCCTTTTAAGGGTGACCTTCAGTTCAGGAGGCAGAAGACGAATCTAGCCTGACCCATTCTATCTGTGAAAACGATGGGCTTGTTCCAACTAAGTGCCATAGATGGTTTTTCCTTCCCCTAGGGTGGTCTGTTGGTGAAACACACCAAGATCCGATCTCTGTTAGATGCTGGGATCATTCACTGTGACCATGTTAACTCCAGGATGCCAGAAATGGTGACTTGATATACCCAAGATGGAAGCCACTCCGAGCCTACTCCCCTCCCCAGGGCGGCCTCCACATCCATGTAACTCAGGCTGTAGATGAAGGGTTTCAGAGCGTGGGGCACCATGGTGTAGAACATGGACACCTGCAGGTCTAGTACTGAAGGGGAATCTGAGGGTGGTTTCAAGTAAGCACAGAAAGAAATCATGACAAAGAGAGTGACGACGGCGAGGTGCAGCAGGCAGGTGGAGAAGGCTTTGACCCGGCTTTCTGCGGCTGGCATTCTCAGCACAGCCCAGAAGATTCATTTTTTAAATCGTATTTATTGAGCACTTACTGTGTGCAAAGCACTGTACTAAGCGCTTGGGAAGTACAAGTTGTCAACTTGTCAAGGGACAAGTTGGCAAGAGACTGTCCCTACCCAACAATGGGCTCACAGTCTAGAACGGAGAGACAGACAACAAAACAAAACATGTAGTCAGGTGTCAAGTCATCAGAATAAAATGTGCACGTACGGGACGATGATGAGAATGAAGAAGACGACGCCTAATGCTACCCCGGCAGTAACGCTTATGTCGACGGCGACGTGGTCCTCGGAGCAGGTAGTCTTCAGCAGGGAAGAGACGTCACAGAAAAACTGCTGGAAAATGTTGGATCCGCAGAAGGACAGGAAGATGATCGGAGCTCAAATCAAGACTCCAATCAGGCCCCCACTGAGCTACGAGGAAGCCGCCATCTTCCCACAGGCCACTCTGTTCATGACGACCTCAGCGCAGTGAGAGGCAGAGAGGAGCATATTGGTCATAGGACATCACCGCGAGGACAAAATATTCTGCACGTCCAAAGAAAATCACCAGGCCGACCTGTGCTCCACAGCCTAGGAAAGAGATTTCTCTACGATCGGTAAGGGAGATGACGATAGACTTGGGGACGGTGACGGACATATAGTAGAGGTCGAGAACCGACAGTTGCCTGAGGAAAAAGTACATGAGGGTGTGGAGGCCCCTGTCTAAGGTGGTGACAGCGACGGTGAGGATATTTCCCGTCAGGGCCTCCAGATAGACCAGGAGGAACAGCGCAGCGTGGACCAGCTGCAGTTCCCGGACCTCCGAGAAACCCAGCAGGAGGAATCCCGTCACCGTGGAGATGTTGGGCATTTGTGGAAGGCAGCATTAACTTTCTGCAGTGGATGAGGGAAGAGCCAAAGTTAGAGTTCAATGATGGGATGAGTGAAGAAATTGACAGGACATTTGCTAGTTATTCTCTATGTAAAGGAGGGAGTTGCTGAATTCAAAATTATCTTTGAGTTACCTATCCGGCAGGGATACGGAAAATCCAGATTTTCACATTATTTAGGTCAATTTAAAGGGAATTCCTGAGATCGTCTCCCCACGGCCACCCCAACAGAGTTGGTAGACAAATTGCCTGGCTACATGGAGTTTACAATTTGGAGGGAGATCTTTTTCCATCATCGTCTTCAACCTTCCCCACTGCCTGAACTTTTCTGTTTCCACTACCTAATACTTTGCATGCGTGCATGCGTGCACGCACACACATACACACACACAAACACACGCAGATTCTAGCACGGGGGACGGGAATGCAGCAGTTCCTGTGAAGAGGAAAATGAATTCGTTCAGTGATACTTATTAATCACTTACTGTGAGCACAGCACTGTTCTAAATTCTGGGGAGAGTACAATAGAATGATAAACAGACACAGTCCCCGCCCACAACGAGTTTACAGTCTAGAGAAATAACGGATTGCAGTTGGGTTGATTTCACTGGCTTCAGTGCCATCCACCTGTTTTAACTCTCCTCATTATCTACTTTCTTCAACCAACCCTCCAAAAAGAACCTTTTTACTGTGACCTGCTTTCGACACTTCCTCCTCCCACCTCTGGCTCCCACCCTTCCTGTGGCCTGGAAATCCACTCTTTTCAAGTCCCCAGCCCGAAGATATCCCACCCTCAAAAATCGTCTCGAATTCCACCTTCTCAGAGGAGGATTTAGCTAATTCACTTCTTCCCACCATCTGTCAGTGACCATCTCCAGACTTAAAGCATCAACTAACCCTCAGGATATTGCTGCTGAAGGTAAGGTTCATTACTCTAAACTGTAAGATCTTGAGAAAACATGTCTACCAACTCATTTACATTGTATTCCTCCAAGCATTTAGTACAGTGCTCTGCACACAGTAAGATCTCGATAAATGTACCTGATTGGTTGACTGATTAATGTCTGCTTTCCCCCTAGACGGTGAGCCCCTTTTGGGCAGGGAACGAGAATCTACCAACTCTTCTATGGGGAACTCTCTTCAGCACTCAGTTTAGTGCTCTGCGCACACTAAGCACTCAAAAAATATGATTATCAAGCAAAAATGATAATAATGATAGTATTTGTTAAGCACTGACTATGTGCCAAGCACTGGTCTATGCATGGGGGAGATAGAAGGTAATCAGGTTGTCCTATCTGGGGCTCACAGTCTTAATCCTCTCTTTACAGATGAGGCAATGGAGACACAAAGAAATTAACTGACTTGCCCGAAGTCACACAGCTAACAAGTGGTGGAGCTGAGATTAGAACACACGACCTCTGACTCTCACGCGCGTTCTGTTTCCACTAAGCCAGACTGCTTCTCATCCACATATCCATTGTTCCATTCTTTTCTCCTCCCAGTTGTAAATGAGATTTAGTCTATCTAGTCTATTAGATTGGGAAGTCTTTGAGGGCAGGGATTATGCCTTAACAGTGTTTGACACATAATAAGAGTTTAACAAATACCATTATTATTTTACCTCTCTTTTTATGGTATTTATTAAACTCTCATGTGCCAGGCACCGTACTAACCTCTGGGTGAATACAAGAAAATTGTGTGGGTCGCAGTCCCCGTCCCCGACAGGGCTCACAGTCTCATTTCTAATCTTACAGATGAGAGAACTGGGGCACAGAGAAGCGAAATGACTTGCCCCAAATCATCCAGAAGAGAAGCAGCCTGGCCCAGAGGAAAGTACATGGGACTGGGCTCTATTTCCAGTTCTTCCAATTGCTTGCTGTGTGAACCTGGGCAAGTTACTCATCTTCCCTGTGTCTCAGTTCTCCTGTTCTCCCTCCTGTTCAAACTGTGAGCCCCATGAGATACAGGGATTGTGTCCAACCTGATTAATTTGCCCAATGAATAGAACAATGTTTGACTAACATTGCACTAACAAATACCGTTACAAAAATAAAAAAGAAGTGGAGCCGTTATTAGAACCCAAAGCCTCTGATTCCCAGCCCATGCTCTATCCACTAGACCACACTTCTTTTCTCTTGCATCCTGACAAGATTTCTGGGTTAAATCCTGTGATGACGAATTGGTGATGAAACATCTGGCTGGTGCAGTCTCAGTCATACTCTCTTGTCCCTGCCCAGAGGGTTGAGCAGGTGGTTGAAGTCACCGCAGGATGGGGCTGACGCCATGCAATAACGTCCCAGCCCGTCAGCCATGGTGGCCGGGGTTTGGGCGGTGGATGGAGGGGTCAAGGTGGCTACCATAGAGGCAAATGTTTTCTCTCTGCCTGTGTATGCAACCTTCGTTCCAACTCCACCTTGGACCCCGTGTACAAACGTCTTCCCAGAGTGACCCTCACACTCACATCGATTAGCCTGATGGTCCCTCCTTTTGTCTCCCCACCCTCGGTCACTCTCACCGGGCCAGAATGGGGCTGGGGGCCCCAGACCCGCGTTGGGCTGGGCAGGTTCCCCCTCTCACCTCGGACTCCTGGATGCAGCGGCCACGGAGGGACAGCGAGGAGCCATCAGCCCCTCTCTGCTCTCTCGCGGACACTGAGATGCACTTTCAAGACAGGGCCCCCATCCCCTTAGATAAAGTCACCGCTGCTTCAAGGGGCGTCTCCGGAGAACCGGACCATGGCCACCTGTACCCACAGAGATAAGGATCCGGTGGTGGCACTTGTCTGCAGGGTTCCCATGGCAACAGCACCCTAGCGGTTCCCGCTGTTAGTGATCTAGTGGGTCAACGAGTGGGCGCTTCAGCTTCATTCTATTTTCTTCAATGTTATGCGCTTCCTACGTGCCAGGCACTGTACTAAGTCCTGGGATTCGATGCAAGCTAATCAGGTTGGACATAGTCCCTGTCCCACATGGGGCTCAGAGTCTCAATCTCCATTTTTACAGATGAGGAAACTGAAGCCCAGGGAAATGAAGAGATTTACTCAAGGTCATATAGCAGAAAGGTAGTAGTGCCGAGATTAGAACGCAGGTCATTCTGACTCCCAGGTCCATGCTCTATCTACTAGGTGAGGCGGCTTCTTTGAGTTTCATTTTGTTCATGACTTTAACCAGTCAATCGGTCATTTAATCAGTTGTATTTTCTGACGACTTCTGACTGCACATCTGGAGAGAACGAAAAATGACTCTAATTCCATCCTAAGACCCTCCCCCGAGCTGGCTTGGGGGATCAACCCAGAGAAGCAGCATAGGTTAGTGGGAAGAGCCTGGGCTTGGGAGTCAGAGGACGTGGGTGCTAATCCTGGGTCTGCAACTTGTCTGCTGTGTGACCTTGGGGAAGACACCTATCTTCTCTGTGCCTCAGTTGCCTCATTTGGAAAATGGGGATTAAGACTCTGAACCCCAGGTGGGCTAACCTGATTACTTTGTATCTACCCCAGCGCTTAGAAAAGTTATTGACACATAGTAAGCGCTTAACAAGCGCAATTATTATTATCGTTATTATTATTATCAGTTTGGGAGGGGCTGAGAGGTTCTGAGAACGGGGTGATAGGAAGGATTCACTGATACTGAGTGGGTATCATATTTCCTCCTCTCCCCTTCCCGTCCATCAGAGCACAGCTTTTGCCATCTTAAAAGCCCTTCCACTTCCAGGACGCCTCGTACGATTCATTTTTCTTCTTCCTAAATCATCTTCTCCCATCTACCAATCAGCATTTTAGATCACATCTCCATTTTTGTACTCACACCCGCCATTATAGTATTGTACATAGTGTCTTTAAGCGCATAGTCATCTATTTACCATTCTTTCCATTCTCTTCTTCGTTCTCTCATTAATTAATTCAGTGTCTTCCTCCCCTGTTAAATTTTAAGCTCTTGGAAAGCAGGGATGGTGTTTAATTTATTTTGATCTCTCTGACGTGTTCACGACAATACTTTACACCCAGGATGCAGTCAATAAATATCATTGATTGATGGATGGATGCATTGATAGATGGATGCATGGATGGGTTGTTGGATGGATTGATGGATGGAAGGGTGGGTGGGTAAATGGACCGATAGATGGTCGGATGGATGGGTGGATTGTCTGCTGTGTGACCTTAGGCAAAGCACTTCATTTATCTGTGCCTCAGGTATCTCATCTTTAAAATGGGGATTGAGACTGTAAGCACCATGTGGTACAGGGTCTGTGTTAGCTGATTAGCTTGTATCTGCCCACGAACATAGTACAATGCCTGGCCCATAGTGTTTAATAAACACTATTATTATTATTATTATTATTATTATTATTATTATTATTATTATTGTTATTATGGATGGGTGGAAGGATGGATGGGTGGATGGGTGAATGGATGGATGGATGGATGGATGGATGGATGGATGGATGGATGGATGGACAGACAGATGGGTGAACAGACAGACCGATGGACAGATGGATGTTCGGGTGGATGGATGGATGATGAACGAATGTATTTGAAGCAAGGATTTGATCACTCTAATTCATTCAATCAATCGTATTTATTGAGCGCTTACAGTGTGCAGAGCACTGTACTAAGTGCTTGGAAAGTACAATTCTGCAACAAATAGAGACAATCCCTGTCCTCAAAGGGCTCACAGTCTAGAACGGGGAGATAGACATCAAAACAAGTAAACAGGTAGTCAAATGTGGGGGACAGTTTCCATGACTGTGTCCTTTCTCACTTCTCACCCTCCGATTTTCTGATTTTGATAACCACGAAGAGTGATCGTAAAATTTATAGAATTACTGTTGTCAGTAGTAGTATCAATATTATCACTATTGAATTTATTAAGAATTTACTGGCAAAAGACTGCCAAGTCCTGAATTAGAAAAAAACTGATCACATCGGTCATGTTTCCTGACCCACAGGGGCTCAGATTGTAAGAGAAAAAGACATTGAATCCAGATTTTACAGACAGACCCAAAGAGGTTACCTGGCTGTACCAAGGCCATACGGCATGCTGGTGGTAGAACCGTGCAGACCTTTCAAATGTCATGTCTTCCAACCGCATCTCATTCCACTAAACCATGATGCTGCCCAAACAATCATTTGTCATTCACTCATTCATTCAATCATATTTATTGAGTGCTTACTGTGTGCACCATTACAATGCTATAATGGTACTGTGTGCACTGTACTAAGGGCTTGGAAAGTACCATTCAGAATAAAGAGAGGGAATCCCTGCCCAGACCGTGCTTGCAGTCACACATGTTTTATCAACCTCTGTCGCAGACGTTGATAAACCCTCAGGCGCTGGAATTTCTCTTTGAACAGCTCTTTTTATGGCTACCCCCACGGTCAGAACCCTGGTGAGGAATGAGATAGGTAGCAAAAGAAAACGGGCATTTTGTCCCTTAGAGGAGGGAGAAGGTATCTCCCTTTTAGGATTCTCCCCAGGGAGACCTTGATGTCCCGGTTCCTCAGGCTGTAGATGACGGGGTTCAGGGTGGGGGCACCACGGTGTAGAACCTGCCCAGCGGGTCCAGGGGCGAGGGGGAGTCTGACACAGGCTTGAAGTAGGCAACGGCTTAAGTTGAGAGGAAGACAGTGAAGACTGTGAGATGGGGCATACAGGTGAAGAAGGCTTTGGCCCGGACCTCGGTGGACAGTATCCTCAGCAGGGCCCGGTAGATGCGCGCATATGAGACGATGAAGAGAATGAAGCGGACGATAGCTAACGCTACCCCGGTGGTTATTCTCACATTGATGGCGTCGTGGTCCTCGGAGCAGGAAATCTTCAGCAGGGAGGGGACGTCACAGGAGACTTGCTGGACGATGGTGGACCCACAGAACCTCAGGGAGAAAGTCGAAGCTGAATACAAGACTCCAAACAGCACCGCGCTGAGTCAGGAGGCGGCCACCATCTTTCCACTGAACCTGTTGGCCATGATGAGCTCATAGCGCAAGGGGGGGTCAGATGGCAGCGTCCGGTCGTAAGACATGGACGTGAGGATGAACAGCTTTGAAACAGTAAACAGAACCACCAAAAAGACTTGGACCACACAGCCCAAGAGGGAGGTGGATCTATGATCGTTCAGGGAGATGACGACCGACTTGGGGATGATAACAGAGATGTAGCCAAGGTCGAGGACAGATAGGTGCCTGAGGAAGAAGTACATGGGGGTTTTGAAGTGCCGGTCGAGGGCATTGATGGTGACGATCACGAGATTCCCCGGCAGGGCCACCAGGTAAACTAGGAGGAACAGCGCGGCATGGCCCAGATGCAACTCCCAGTTCTCCGAGAAACCCAGCAGGAGGAATCCCATCACCGTGGAGACATTGGGCATTTTAGGAATGCAGAATTGACTTTCTGCATGTGATGAGGGAAAACTCAACGTTGGAGTCCATTGATGGGATGAGTGAAGGAATTGACAGGACACTTGCTGGTGATTCTCTATGGAGAGGAGACAGTTATTGTATACAAAATGATCTTTTAGTTCACCGTGGAGTCATTGACAATTTCTGGGGAATGCTGTCGACTCGCTGGACAGGAAGAGGGAAGACTACAATGTAGAGACATTGATGTAGGCTGTGAAGGAATAGGACTACGTCAATCAGTTCTATATATTGAGTACCTACAGAGGACACGGTATTAGTACATATAATCACTGCCCCCAAGGAGCTTCCATTCTATTGGAAGCACCAGGTTCAAACCGTGTAGAAGCAGGGTGCCCTATTGGGAGGAACACAGGCCTGGGAGTCAGTGGACCTGGGTTCTTATCCCAACTCTACCACTTATCGGCTGCTTAGTCATGAGAAAGTGACTTAAATTCTCTACGTCTCAGTTTTCTCAATAGTAAAATGAGGATCTGATACCTGTTTTCCCTCCTACTTGGTCTGTGAATCTCTTGGGGGACAAGTGCTGTGTTCTACCAGATTGTTCTGAATCTCCCCTACCACTTAGTACTTTGCTTGGCACATAGTAAGCACTTAATAAATATCTAGAGAATTAGTTTTGGTTGAGGAGCCCGAAACTATAATGAATAGCAGATAGCAGAGGTCAGGGAACATAAAGATATGTCCATGACTGTTGTGAAATTTTTTCGGTGGTTTTAGAGTCAAACAAGAAGTGCCTATACATATATACTTGCCCTGAGGGGAGGTTGAGGAGAGGAGAGATGCAAGCTTGAACGATGCAAATCTGACCATTTAGTGGAGAGAGAATGGGCCTAACTGACAGAAGGACCTGGATTTTAATCCTGTCTCCTCTCTTTGTGTGCTGTGTGACCTGGGGCCAGACACCTTCTGTGCACCTCAGTTACCTCGTCTGTAAATTGGGGATTACAATTGTGAGCAGCCTATGAGGCATGGGCTATGTTCAAGCTGATTATCTTTTATCCACCCCAGTGCTTAGTACAGTACCTGGCACATAGTAATCATTTAACGATACCATAAAAAACCAACCAACAAACAAACAACAACATAAAAAACCCATATATTCCAAACTGATTCCATTTGCTCACATATCTGCATTCACAACTGGACTCACACAAACACAAGCATGCCTCAACATTCACCTAGTCCTTTCCTAAAGCATCGTTCAGCTTGCATCTCTCCTCTCCTCAACCTCCCCTCAGGGCAAGTTGTGTCTTTCCACACGCAACAAAAACTTACAATCGGTTTTAAGGCTCTCCTCCCTACGACTGCACTTCACCCCCTTGCCATTGTTCAACACGTCTTCTCAGCTCTCAAAGCAACTTTCTAGTTGTTGCTTAAGATCGACTGTCCCGTTTCCATCCTAGCCTGGAACGCCCTCTCCTATCCACTCAAAATCAGAGACAGCACAGTTCTTTCTGAAATCTCAGCACTGCTAAAACCCCCACCTCCTCCAACCAGCTACCCCGATTCATTTTCCAGCCCTCTAAACCCACTTCACCTAGCTCAAGTGCAAATCAACTCATTTCCATCCTCATTTAGTGGAAAAATCATAGGCCAAGGAGTTCTCTTCCTGGCTGTGAGCTCCTTAAGGGCAGCAACACATCTACCAGCTCTGTTCTATTGTAATCTACCAAACATAGCTTAGTGGGAGTCAGAGGACTTGTGTTCTAATTCTGCCTCTGTCCTTTTGGTGTTGTGAGACCTAGACAAGTCGCTTCACATCTCTGGGCCTGAGTTTCCTCATCTGTAAAATGGCACGCAATAATTACATATTCATCTTTCCCTTCTTTTTTTCCTTCTAGAGGGGACAGGAAATATGTCTGTTATGTTGTTTTAGGTGGATAGAGCATGGGCCTGGGAGTCAGAAGGAGTCAGAAGGACCTGGGTTCTAATTCCGGCTCCGCCTCACGTCTGCTATGTAACCATGGGCAAGTCATTTACCTTCTCTGAGCATCAGTTACCTCACTGGTAAAATGTGGAACAAGGACTGTATCCAAACTGCTTAATTTGTATCTACCCCAGCTCTTAGGACAGTGCTTGGGACGTAGTAAGAGCTTAACAAGTACCACTATTATTATTACTCTCCAAGGGCTTAGTGCACACAATAATCACTCAATAAATATGGTGCAAGATTAATTGACAGATAGTACATTAGACCTTGTCAACCTGGCCCACTAGACTAGAAAGCTCATGAGGGCAGGGATTACAACCTTTCCAGCTATTTGTCTTCTCCCAACATTTGGGAAGAACTCTTACACGGAGGAATTGCTGATAGTGTCAGTGGCTCTTCAAAGCTGGTCACACTCTCTCAGCCCTGGCTTTCGTTTACCCTCTAAAAAGGATTCTGGGACCCACTAAAGGTCAAGGTGACTGTCTACAGTGCTGACACTGTGCTGGAGCACCATAGCCTGGCAGATAGTTGGCATGGTAGCTAGGTTTGAGAAGGAAGGAGGGGAGGTGTGCCACGCATGGGGGTTTCTGAACTGGAAAACACCTCCCCTCCTACTAGCACCCATGCCCCACTGGGGGCCGCGGCCCTGGCACGAACCCCAACTTGGGCCCCAGCCTGGCTCCATCTCGTCCATCCTCATCATCGTCCCTCTCTGCCCCTCTATCCAACTGACCCCCAGTCACTCTCATCGGGGCAGCGTGGGGCTGGGGGTCGTTGACCTCTACAGGGCAGTGTTGGTCCCCTCTTTCCCCTCAGACTCCTGGATTCAATCAACAAGAAAGGAACAGAGAGAAGCTCTCGGTCCATCCCGATCTCCTTCAGACCTGAGAAGCTCTCCAGTTGAGGCCTCGTCCTTCTAGATAAAGTAGAAGATGCTCTGAGAGGGATCCCAGGATGATGGTTCGGGGTCCTGCCGAGGGACATCGTGGCCTGGACAAGCCAAGCACTCTCTGGTCACGTGGTTCCTTAGGCTCCTGGGAGACAAAGGCCCGGTCCCTGTAGCATCAGCGATGGTGCCGACCCTTGGGGTTCCCGTGGAAACAGCAGCATCTGCATCTCAGCTTCCCAGCGGTTTCTGTTTTCAACGACAGTCTTTAGCCACGGTGAATGGTTCACTAGTCTAATTCACAACTGAGACACTCAATCTGTCAGTCAATCAGGCAACTGTAACTTTTTCTTATGGCCTTTGTGAAACGCTTACTATATATCAGGCACTATATTAAGTGCTGGAGTAGTAGTAGTGCTGATTACAAGCTAATCAGATTGGACAGAGTCCATGTCCCCCGTGGGGCTCACATCTCAATCCCCATTTTACAGCTGAGGGAACTGAGGCACGAAGAAGTTAAGCGACGCTGCTCCAGGTCACACAGCAGACACATGGTAGAACCGAGATCAGAACCCATGTCCATTTGAATCCCAGGCCCGCACTCTACACACTAGGCACTCTGCTTCTTATGACTTGTTCTGATTGCAAATCCTTCGAAGCTATGTTCATAGTGACTATATAAACTGTACTCTTGAATCAAGCGTTCATCCCCTTTCTCATCTTTCCCTTATCTCCTTCCTCCTCTACGTAATTTATTCTCTATCTCCCCCATTAGATCATAATGTCCTGGAGAGCAGGAATAATGCAATTATATCTCTTTTCAACTCTCCTGAGAGCTTTCTACAGTGTTTTGCACCAAGGAGGTGGTCAATAAATACCACCGATAATAATAAAAGTAATACTTATGGTCGTTGTTAAGCGCTTTCTACGTGTCAAGCACTGCTGTAAGTGCTGCAGTAAATACAAGGTAATCAGGTTAGACACAGTCCCTGTCTCACATGGGGCTCACAGTCTCAATCCCCATTTTGCAGATGAGGTAACTGAGGCACTGAGGTAACTGAGGAAGTGAAGTGACTTCCCCAAGGTCACATGGCAGGCAAGGAACAGCACCTGTATTAGAACCCATGACCTTTGACTCCCAAGCCCGTTCTCTGGATGGATGGATGGATAGATGAATGCTTGGGAGGATGGATGGATGGAAGGAAGGAAAGATGGATTGATGAGAGAGGATGGATTTGACAAGACAGATGGAGCTGCAGTCATCCTTTCTTCCCTACTCCCATACCTCTTCCCATTTTCCAACTTTCATACCGACCCCCAGAGTCATGCTAAAGAGCATATCATTATATTTTCATAGTCATTAATAATAACGCTCAGCACACAGTAAGTGCTCAATAAATACGATTGAATGAATGAATGAATAGTGATATCATTATTGTATTTACTAAGAGGTTGTGTGCCTAAATTGCTCCACTTGCTGAAGTAGAAACAAAAGAATCAGTTCAGACATAATTCCTGTCCCACAGGGACTCAGAGTGCAAGTGGAAGAGAGATTCTAGAGATTTTACGTCACTGCTCTAGGTCACAAAGCAGATCGGTAGCAGAGCTGGAATCAGAACTCAAGTCTCAATGAATCAATCAATCATATTTATTGAGCACTTACTCTGGGCCCTGCACTGTATTAAGCACTTGGAAAAGTTCAGTATAACAGAGTGGGTAGACACGTTCCCTGCCCACAATGAATTTACAGTCTAGAGCAATTCCCATTCATTTAGGCCATGATAATATTTAAAACAAAATTATGGTATTTGTTGAACACTTTTTATGTGCCAGGCACATAAAAAGCACTGGAGCACTAAGCACTGGAGTAGATACAAGGTAATCGGGTAGTCACACGCGGGGTTCACAGTCTTAATACCCATTTTATGAATGAGGTAACTGAGGTCCGGAAACGATAAGTGGGTCACACAGAGGACAAGTGTCAGAACAGGGATTGGAACTACCCAAAAATTGGATTTACTTTAGTAAACACTTGGGAGAGTTCAGTTTAACAGAGTTGTTAAACACATTCCCTAACCACAATGAGCTTAGAGCCTACAGGGACTCCCCTTCCTTTAGGCCCATGATGCCTCCCCAAAAGTGGATTGTCAGTGTCACTTCAATCTTGGCCAACACCCTCCAAGACTTTGTCAATTCATCAACGTCCAGCGTTTTATGTGAACCATGTAGGACAGCTACTATCTGGTTAGGTCCAAGGGCAATTCCTTGGTTAACGGGTGGTGTGAGATTATTTGCTCAAGGAAGGAGACATTTTGTCCCAAATTCGAGGCTGGGTGAGTGACCCTTTCTGGATTCTACTCATGGCGGCATTCATGTTCCGGTTCCTCAGGCTGTAGATGAGGAAGTTCAGGGAGGGGGGCACCACCACATAGAACACGGAAACCAGCAGGTTCACGATTAAGGAGGAGTCTGAAGGAGGCTTGACGTAGACAAATATACTATTAGGGAGGAAAGCAGTGACGACGCCGAGGTGAGGCAGGCAGGTGGAGAAGGCTTTGGCCCGGCCCTCGGCAGCCGACATCCTCAGCACGGCCCGGAATATGTGCGCACATAAGATGACAATGGAAATGAAGCAGACGACACGTAAAGCTGTCCCCCAAATCAGTCCTGTCAATGGCGTTGTGCTTCTCGGAGCAGGTGATGTTCCGCAGAGAGTGGACGTCACAGAAGAACTGGGGGACGGTGATGGACCCGCAGAAGGACAGTGAGAACGTCCCAGCTGAACACATTGCTGCATACAAGCCCCCGCTGAGACAGGAGGCGGCGGGCAACTTTCCACAGGCTCCTCGAGCCAGGACAATTTCGTAGCTCAGGAGGAGGCAGATGGCAGCTTAGCGGTCGAAGGACATCACCGTGCAGATGGACAGCTTGGCGCTGGCAAACCAGACCACGGAGAAGACCTGGAAGGCACAGCCCACTAGGGAGATTGATCTCTTGTTGGTCAGGCAGTTGTAAATGAAGTTGGGGACAGTAACGGAGATGTAGCAGAGGTCGATGAGGGAAAGGTTCCTGAGGAAGTAGTAGATGGGAGTGTGGAGTTGCCGGATGAGGGTGGTAACGGCGATGATAAGGAGATTCCCCGTCGGGGCTGTCCGGTAGACCAGGAGGAACAGCGTAGCCTGTACCAGCTGCAGCTCCCGGACCTCCGAGAATCCCAGGAGCAGGAATTCTGTATTCATGGTGACATTGGTCGTTTTCTGGGAATTGACGTTAACTGCCTAAGGACATTTAGAAGATATAGGGTTGGGAATAGTATTTCAAAGAAAAGTTCACAGGAACGAGAAACACTTTGGGTTGGAGGGAATCTCGGGGGTCTTTTATGGTACTTTTTCATGCTCACTCTGTGCCAGACACTGTACTAAGCACTGGAGTAGGTAGAAGCTAATCAGGTTGTTCATCTCCTCCAATCAACTTGCCTTGGTTCAGGACGGCACTGAAACCATTCCTGACTCCTAGAAGTCGATTCCATTTGCAAACATCTGCAAGGATTGTGGTCACATAATTCGACATAATTGGAGAAGCAGCACAACCTAGTATAACGAGAATGGTCCTGGGAGTCTAGGGGACCTTGGTCTTAATCCCGGCCCTGCCACCTACCTGCTGGGAGACCTCGGACAAGTCACTTAACTTTTCTGTTCCTCGGTTTCCTCATCTGTAAAATGGAATACAAGGCGGTGAGCCCCATGTGGGACAGGTACAGTGTCCAATCTGATTATATCATATCTACTACAGCACTGAGTATGGTGTTTGGCGCCTGGTAAACACTTGATAAATACCACAATTATTATTGTTAAGAAAGAACAGGAAAATTCCGGTTATATCCTGGACTTATATTGAAATTTCTCTTCCCTGCCGCTCACCTATCCCCTGCTCCTATCCAGAGTCCCCGTCCTGTACTGGGCTGAGAAGCACCGACCTCTGATGAGAACGAGACTCACTCCATCTCATCGGTCCTGGACACTGGTGGCGGTGACAGGAAGGTCTAGGTAGGTGGAGGGAGTTGTCAGAATCCTCCCTCCCCCTCTAGGCTCTCCGGATGGCTGCACATCCCCTCAGACGATGACCGGTTTATTTCCTGGGGGATTCCTCGTGGAAGGACGGTCCCGGGGTTCCGCTGAGACAGCTGACTGCCGGGAATCTCGGAAGGCCGGGATCGTGGGCCCTCTGTTGTCCCGGACCCCACAACCTAAATAACCGCCCAGTCCCACTTGGTTCCCACTCTGGGACTCCTTCCTAGAACAACCTCAACGGATTCATCATTCTCTTTCCATGATTAATAATAGTTTTCCTTTTCAACTCTGGGGATTGGAGATATACCGTGGTAGGGGGAATAGACAATGAATGGCTCTGTGTCACAAGCACCTACAACATTTTTTAAAAGTGTAAGCTTCTTTTGCGCAAATACTGTTTCTTGGCCTTCTTTTGTACTTCAATTTGATTGACTGATTGAATTAATACTTAAATATTGAAGTATATTCTATAATACATGATAATAGTAGCAACAGTAATAGAAGTAGGAGAAATCATACTGGTGTTTATTGAATGACAACTGAGAGCATTAAGTAGTTGGAAAAATTCAACCTGTACCCCTGCTCCAGGTTTCTGGAGCAGATATGAGGATCAAAATTAAGTTTAAAAAACCCTTCTGCAGCTACCTCTTCAATTTTATTTAATGGTATTTATTAAACAGTTACTTTGTGCTAGGCACTGTATTATCCACTGGGGTAAATACAAGTTAATCAGGGTGGACATATGGGGCCCACAGTATTAATACCCATTTACAGATGAGGGAACTGAGGCCTAGAGAAATGAAGTGACTTCCCCAAGGTCACACAGCAGACAAGTGGCAAAGCCAGGGTTAGAACCCAGTTCTTTCTGGCTCCCAGACTCGTGCTCTACCCTCTGCTGGTGGTGAATAAAGGGGGTGAATCCACGTGCAGGGATCCAATCCCAGGCATGGGAACTAGATTTAAGTACCAGTCAAGAACAGCTGGATAAAAACTCTTGTACCAAACTAGTCAAAGCCATTGATAATAGGCAGCGGGCAGTCAGGAAAAGTCTCTAACGACATGTTTTAAGCTGCTCAAGTTCGTCTAGAGTGGATCAAGTCAAAACATTGAGTCAAGTCCGTCTAAGGTCAGAGCGAGAAGTGAAATTTTCTATTTCTGGAGAAAAGACTCCCAACCAGGACCCTCCCCATCGCCATCTTCATGTCCCTGTTTCTCAGGCTGTAGATGAGGGCGTTCAGGGTTGGGGGCACCACGGTGTAGAACACGGACACCAGCAGGTCCAGGGGGAAGGAGGAGTTGGAGGTCGGTTTTAAGTGGGCGAAATCGGCAGTGGAGGAAAAAACGATGACGACGTCGAGGTGGGGCAGGCAGGTGGAGAATGCTTTGGCCCGGCACTCGGCGTCCGGCATCCTCAGCATGGCCTGGAAGATGTGCGCATAAGAGACCACGATGGAGACGAAGCAGAAAACACTGAAACGTGCACCAGTGGCTACAACTACATTGAAGGCTGCATGCGGTTTAGAGCAAGAGAGTCTTATGACAGACGGAACGTCTCAGAAAAACTGTGCTATCACATGGGACCTGCAGAAAGGCTGGGAGAATGTCACAGCTGAACCAAAGACTCCGAACATTTCCCCGATAAGCCAGGAACCGACCTCCATCTCAAGGCAGGTCCTGGGGTTCATGATGACATCGTAGTACAGAGCACTACAGATGGCCAAGTATCGGTCATAGGACATGACCGTGATCATGAAGAACTCTGTGCCGTCAAACAGAATCACGAAGAAGACCTGGAAAAAAACATCCCAAGAAGGAAATTTCTCTACGGCCGGTCACGGTGTTGAGGATGGTTTTGGGGACGGTGACGGAGATGTAGCAGAGATTGAGGACAGACAGGTTCCTGAGGAAGAAATACATGGGGGTGTGGAGGCGCCAGTCAAGGGCAGTGATGGTGATGATGAGGAGATTTCCCGTCAAGGCCGCCAGGTAAACAAGGAGGAACAACGCGGCGCGGACCGGCTGCTTCTCCCGGACCTCCAAGAAACCCAGCAGGAGGAATTCGCTCATTGCCGTGAGGTTGACCATTTCCCAAGGATTGCTGAGACCACCTACAAAAACAATAAGGAGGAAGCTATTTCAGAACCTCAACAATGACAGTCTAATCAATCCATCAATTGTATTTATTGTGCACTTACTTCATGCAGAGCACTATACTAAGCGATTGGGAAATTGTAATTTAGCAGAGTTGTCAGACATATTTGCTGCCCACGAGGAGCTTACAGGCTAGGGGTGGAGACATAAATACGTTTCAAGTATGTAGATAAGTGTTGTGGGGATGAGGGTGGGGAAAATAAAGGGTGAAAATCCAAGTGCAAGGGCAAGGCAGAAGGGAGAGGAAGTAGGGAAAATGAGGCCTTAGTCGGGGAAGGCCTCTAGGAGAAGAAGTGACTTTACTAACTCTATGAAATTGGGGAGAGCGATGGTCCGTCAGAGCAGGCAGCGTGGCCTAGTGGAAAGAACAAGGGCTTTAGAGTCAGAAGGACCTGGGTTCCAGTCCTTTCTATGCCTCTTGCCTGCAGTTTGACCTTGTTCAAATCACTTCACTTCTCTGTGCCTCAGTTCCCTCATCTGTAAATTGGGGATTAAGCCCATGAGCCCCATGTGGAGCAGGATCTGTGTCCAACCTGGTAACTTTGTATCTACCCCAGCGCTTAGAACAGTGCTATTAAATACAATCATTGTTATTATTATTTTTTTATGAAGGGGGGGAGTTCCAGACCATTGGAAGGTCATAGGCTAGGGTTCAGTAGCAGGATAGATGAGACCAAATTACAGAGAGTAGGTTGGTTTTAGACGAGCAAATGTGTGGACTGGGTGACCATAAGAAGCTGCCCGTCTTAACTTTCAGCCTTCAGGCAGAAGGAAACCAAAATCAAACAATTGTTCAAATATCTTGATCACTTGTGTAGAACGTTGTGCTGAGCGCCCAAATGAATTATCTCTCACCAGATGTAGCCTGCTGTTTCATGGCAAATCTGGGGTAGGAGAGCCTTTTATCTCCCATGTGAGCTTAACCCTCATCTAGTTGTCAGGGACTGCCCTCTCAACGGACAGTGTCTAATGTAGCCACCATTGTTCTTTTCCTCAGAACTGAGCACAGTACTCTTCAGATAGTAGGTGCTTAGTAAACACGACTGAGTGGCAGACATTACCAGCTCCAACCGTGTTTCCCCATTCCTCAAGAATTTCCAGTGGTTGTCAAACGGTGTGGCTCAGAGAGAAGCAGCATGGCTAAGCGGATAGAGCACGGGCATTGGAGTCAGAGGTCATGGGTTCAAATCCCGGCTCCACCAATTGTCAACTGTGTGAGTTTGGGCAAGTCACTTAACTTCTCTATGCCTCATTTACCTCAACTGTAAAATGGGGATTAAGACTGTGAGCCCCCTGAGGGACAACCCGATCACCTTGTTACCTCCCTAGGGTTTAGAACAGTGCTTTGCACATAGTAGGTGCTTATTAAATGCCATTATTATTATTATTATTATTGTTGTCATTAAACAGAAACTCCTCACCATCTTCTTTAAAGCTCTCAATCACCTTGTTCCCTCCTATTTCATCTAGCTACTCTCCTACCACAATCCAGTCTGCACACTTCGCTCCTCTAATGTCAACCTATTCACTGTACCTCCATCTCGTCACTCCCTCCAGCCACCTCTCGTCCACGTCCTGTCTCTTGCCTGGAATGTCCACCCTCTTCAGATCTGAAAGACGTTCACTATCCCCAGCTTCATAGCTTTATTAAAATCACATCTCGTCCAAGAGGCCTTCCCCCACCAAATCCTGATTTCCTCTTCTCCCACTCCCTTCCGTGTTGCCCTTAACGTGTATTCCCCCCTTTACTCGCCGCTCTCTCTATCCCATAGCACTTATGTATAGATCCATAATTTATATATTTCTATTAATGTTTGTCTCCCCTTCTAGACTGTAAGCTCCTTACGAGCAGGGAATATGTCTGACAATCTTATATTTTACTCTCCCAAGCACTTAGTACTGTGCCCTCCACACGGTAAGTGCTTAATGAATATGATCGAATGGCCACCCAGAACGTTTGTCACCGATTCATCCCCACCCGTTCCCGCCACCCAACCAGTAGATCCAGAACCATGGAGAGCCATGTAGATGCCACGGAGAGAGATAGGCGTGAGAAGTGAGGAGATTCTAGTTCTCTGTCACTGCCGGCTCCCCTGTATGACCCCAATCCATCCATGTTCTCCTAGGCCCAGACTCACTGGTCAGACTGGAGTGAGCGGGCTCTAGTCTCTGTTGTCCTTCAACCATCCTCTGTCCCCTCATCTCCCGGACGTCGGCTTCAGGAGAATCTCCGGGAGGTGTGCGGGGTCCTGGCTGCTCTGGCTTCCTGCTTGGAGTGTGTCGGGCTCTCACTGAAGCCGGGCCTTTCCGGAAAAAATCACTGCCGCTCCTGTGGGACTCACCCCGCTCCCGGGGGACGGGTCACACCCTGGGCTGAGGGGCGTCATTATGCCCTGTTTGGACCTGGCTTCCCGGGGGTCTGGCGCCGCTGGGAACCTTGGTGACTTTGGGTGGGGTAGTAGCTCTGCCCCACGTGACTGCCCCAGTGGGGACCCTGTGACCCGTCACACTAGCGTGTGTAGCACAGTGAGAACTTCCAGAATAACTGCGGAGATGACAACAAGATGTCCATCTTGTTCTTTGTCAGTGACCCACTGGCTTCATCCGCTTCATGGCTGTGTGTTGGCCATTTTAAAATGGTTTGGATGTACCATTCCTCCCTCCTCCAGGCCTCACTTTAAACCTCCCACTCCTGATTCCACTCGTTAACCTCCCTGCCTTCTCTAAGACTACGCTCCTTCTGTCAACTGCCACCCCCCCTCCCCGTCCTACTACCCACAGCTCTATCCATTGTACTCCACCAGCCCCTCTGCCCCTCCTGTAACCATTTATTGTAATTATTATTATTATCATTATTATTATTATTGTTCTTGTTAAGCGCTTACTATGTGCCAAGCACTGTTTTAAACGATAGAATAGATACAAGTGAATTTGGTTGGACACAATCCCTATCCCACTAAGGGTTCACACTCTTCATCCCCATTTTACAGATGAGTTAACTGAGGCACAGAGGAAGTGAAGTGACCTGTCCAAGGTCACACAGCATTAAGTTATTCGTTGCCGTGTGAATTTGGGTTGGTTAAAAGATATTCAAGTGCAGGTAAACACAGACTTCAGCTCTCTTTCTGGGTTATTTACACCTGAATTTCAAGGTCAAGGCTGGAGTCAGATATTAGCTGTAGGGATACCGTGGCTTAGTGGCAGGAGCGTGGGCTTGAGAGTCAGAAGACGTGGGTCCTAATCCAGGCTCTGCCCCTGGTCTGCTGTATAGCCTTGGGCAAGCCACTTACCTTCTCTGTGTCTCAGTTACCTGTTCTGTAAAATGGGGATTAAGACTGTGAGCCCCACTTGGGACAATCTGATTATCTTGTATTAACCCCAGCACTTGGAACAGTAAGTGCTTAACAAATACCATTATTCTTTTTATTATTATTACTATGATCCTATTACATAGACTCCTTCCCTGACTCTCAACCTCATAGTCATGACAACCTATCAGGCTACCTTATCATTAAAGTACTCAATTCTCACCCTCACTGTATATCTTCAACTCCACATATGATGCAGTGCTACATGTAAGGCGTATCTCCTCCAAGAGGCCTTCCACGGCTAAGTCCTCACTTCCTTTTCAACCACCATTTTCTACGTCACCCTGATTTACTCCCTTTTTAACGCCCCCAGTCCCAGAACACATATGTACTTATCTGTAATATATTTATTGATATTAATGTATGTCCCCCTGTATAGACTGTAATTTTGCTTTGGGAGGGAATGTGTCTGTTATATTCTTCCAAGTGCTTACTACAGTACACAGACACAGTAACTGTTCAATAAATACAGTTCATTAATTAATCAATTCATTCAATCATATTTACTGAGCACCTACGGTATGCAGAGCACCACTAGGGGCTTAGCACAATTGGTCCTTCCTGTAGGGGTGAGAAGAGAAAAATGACCAAGCCAAAAGGGCACCTTGAAAGACGGGGCTAAGAATAATAATAGCATTAGTTAAGAGCTTACTATGTGCCATGGACTGTACTAAATGCTGGGGTAGGTCCAAGATATTGGGATTGGACACAATCCCTGTCCCAGTTACAGTCTAAATAAGAGAGAATAGGATTTAATCCCCCATTTTACAGATGGAGTAACTGAAGCCCCGAGAAGTTAAGTGACTTGACCAAGGTCACACAGTGGACACTTGGCAGAGCCGTGATTAGAACCCAGGTCCTCTGATTCCCAGGCCCGTGCTCTTTCCACTAGGAAACGCTGCTTCTCTAGATGGATGAGCCTTGCTCAGAGTCAATCCAAGGAGAGAGAAACGAAAGGATTAAGGCATCATTAGGAACTTTCTACCCTGGGTGAAATGACTCCCACCTAGGACCCTCCTCCCACCTAGGACCCTCCCCAGGGCGGCCTTAACGTCCCTGTTCCTCAGGCTGTAGATTATGGGGTTCAGGGCCGGGGGCACCACCGTGTAGAACACGGACACTAGCAGGTCCAGAGCTGAGGAGGAGTCTGAGGGTGGATGTAAGGTAGAGAAGGAAGCCGTGGTAAGAAACACGGTCGTGACAGCAATGTGAGGCAGGCAGGTGGAGAAGGCTTTGTCCCTGCCATCGGAGGCCGGCATTCTCAGCACGGCCCGGAAGATGCGCATGTACGAGACGGCGATGGAGACAAAGCAGAAGATGCCCAAAAGGGCCCCGGTGACTACGATCACATCGATGACGAGGTGCGTTTCGGAGCAGGAAAGTCGGACCACGGAAGCGATATCACAGAAGAACTGTGGGATCAGAAAGGGCCCACAGAAGGGTAGGGAGAATGTCCAAGAGCATGTCATCACTGAATATATCCCCCCGACAAGCCAAGAGACGGCCGCCATCTTTCCACAGGCCCCTTGGTCCATGATGATCTTGTAGCGCAGGGGGAGGCAGATGGCGGCGTAGCGGTCGTAGGACATCGCCGTGAGGAGAAACGCCTCTGAACCACCAAACAGAAACACCGAGAAGACCTGCGTTGCACAGCCCAGGAAGGAAATGGATCTATGGTCCGTCAGGGAGCTGTGGATGGATTTGGGGACAGTGACGGAGATGTAGCAGAGGTCAAGGACGGACAGGTTCCTGAGAAAGAAGTACATGGGGGTGTGGAGGCGCCGGTCGAGAGCGGTGACGGTGATAATGAGGAGATTTCCCGTCAAGGCCGCCAGATAGACAAGAAGGAACAGTGCGGCGTGGACCAGCTGCAGCTCCCGGACCTCTGAGAATCCCAGGAGCAGGAATTCCGTCACCTCGGTGACATTGAACATTTTCTGGAAATTTCCGAGACCATCTACAGGAAAAAGGAGCCGTTTAGAATCTGGTTTGGGTGACAGCAAATAAAATAGTAACAAAACACAGATGAAGGAAAAGTGCTTTTCACACAGCTCTCAATAAAGACAGTTGAGTGAATGAGTGAATTCAAGCAATCAAAAATATTTATTGAGTGCTTTCTGTGTGCAGAGCATTGTACAGAATATAAAACAACATTCCCTTCTCACATGGAAATGCAGCATAGTGTAGTGGAAAGAGCATGGTCCTGGGAGTCAGAGGACCTGGGTGCTATTCCCAGCTCCACCACCTTTCTTCTGTGTGACCTCAGGCAAGTCACTTCACTTCTCTGTGCCTCAGTTACCTCATCTCTAAAACTGTGTCTTTATCTTGTATCTATGCCAGAGCTTAATACAGTGCCCGGCACATAGGACGTGCTTAGGAAATACCATTTGAAAAAAGCCTCCCTCATCACACACCCAATCAGGTTTAGAGCCTTAGTACAGTGCTTTGCACACAGTAAGGGCTCAATTAATACGATCGAATGAATGAAAGAGCCTATGTTCCTCTCTCAGGAACTTCGGAACCCAGAATTGTTTCAGAACCATGAGAACTGGTGACAGAGGCAGGGGTAGAGAAAGGCTGAGATCTGAAAATAAAAATAAACCCAACAAGAAGGAATCAGACCAGAGGAGAATCAGAAGCGAATCAGACCCGATGACCAGCTGAAAGTGGGGAGGTCCCAGATAAAGGGTTACCTCCAGGTTCTTGTCTTATATTCCTGTGTTAGAGATATTTTCTGGATTAGAGAAGCCGCACGGCCTAGTGGATAGAGCACAGACCTGAGATTCAAAATTACCTGGGTTCTAATCCCAGCTCTGCCACTTGCCCGCTGTGTGATCTTGGGCAAGTGACTTCAATTCTCTGTTCCTCATTTCCCTCATCTATAAAATGGGGATTGAGACTATGAGCCCCACATGGGACAGAGCCTGTGTCCAACCCGATTGTATTGTACCCATCCCACCGCTTAGTACAGTGCCTGGCATATTGTAAGTACTTACAGATATCATTATTATTATTAGCATTGTTATTATTATTATCCAAGAAACCCCATCCAATATGGGGTCCGAATTGGCATAATTGCCCCAAACCCATCTAGATCCACTCTGCCTTCCACCATCCAAGCAGGAACAAGAAGAATCAGATACAAGTAGGATTCCCTTTCACCCTTCGTCTTGAGATTGTGAGCCCTTGTCTGGGACGGGGATTTGCCCAATCTTTTCTTTCAGAGCTTTTTGTACAGTGCTCTGCACATCGTAGTGGCTCAATAAACGCGAATGTGTAACAGAAATAACCAGCTCTGTCAAGGAGAGAAGGAGGAGACTGCTCTTCTTGGAACATTTTTAACTGTTCAAACCCCATCCATCCCGGCCACCCACCCAGGAGATTGGGCGGATAGAGAGAGATGGAGACACCGGGGGTAGAGAAATGTGTTATGCGTGGAGATGTGAGGAAATGGGGGAGAATTCTCTCGTTCTCTGTCACCGCCGGCCCCCCGTGAACCACTTGCCATCCGTATTCTCCCCAGCCCAGACTCACCCGTCAGTCTGGGGCGAGCAGGCGCTGGTCTCTGCTGCCTTTCAACCACCCCTGTCTCCTCAGATCCCGGATGTCGGCCGCAGGAGGGTCTCCGGGAGATGTCAAGTGAGTGTCCTGGCTCCTCTTCCCTCCCGCTCGGAACGTGACGGGTTCTCGGTAAGGCCGGGCCTTTCTGGAAAAAATCCCCACCACTCCTGAGGGATTCCCCCAGGGGGCGGGTCATACTTTGAGCTGAAGGAGCCTCATTATGTCCTGTTCGGGGTTGGCTTCCCTAGGGGCTGGTATCTCTGGAGCCTGGTCCCATGGGCAGGGTAACTGCCCTGCCCCACGCGACCGCCCCATGGGGAACATGTTACCCATCACACTAACGTGTATCTCAAATGGAGAAATTCCAGTCAGCTTCACTACGGTCACTACTTTCTTACTCCAAACCTTCTTCCTAGTCTGATCTGGGGTTCACTCTTGGTCTCAGGCTATTCGTTACCCCATGGCCTATTCCAGAATACGTCCAGTCTCCAGATCCCAGATTATCTCTCCCTATGACACCACCTCCTTCCCATTGCCTCTCACCAACATTCCCCAGGTATAAAATCCCATCTCCTCCAAGAGTCCTTCCAAGATTAAGTCCTTCTTTCCCTTACTCGTTCTCCCACTGCCTCACTTGTGAACTGGGATCTGTCCCTTTTCAGCACTTGATTTATTTTACCCCATCCTCAGCCCACAGCACTTATGTCCATCTCCATAATTTATTCATTCATTCCATCGTATTTATTGAGCACTTACCATGTGCAGAGCACTGGACTAAGCGCTTGGAAAGTACAATTCGGCAACAGAGACAATCCCGACCCAACAACGTGCTCACAGTCTAGAAGGGGGGAGACAGACAACAAAACAAAACAAGTAGATAGGCATCAAAATCATCAAAATAATTAAACAGAATTACAGATATATGCACATCATTAATAAAATTAATAGTATAATAAATATGTACATATTTATGTACATACACAAGTGCTGTGGGGTGGGGAGGGGGAGATAGAAGAGGGAGGGAATTGGGGCAATGGGGAGGGGAGCTGGATCAGAGGAAAAGGGGGGCTTAGTCTGGGAAGGTCTCCTGGAGGAGTTGAGCTGTCAGTAGGGCTTTGAATGGAAGAAAAGAGCTAGTTTGTCAGATGTGAGGAGGGAGAGCATTCCAGGTCAGAGGTATGACATGGGCCAAGGGTCGATGGCGGGACAAGTGAAAACGTGGCACAGTGAGGAGGTTAGTGGCAGAGAAGTAGAGTGTGTGGGCTGGGCTGTAGTTTATTTTAATGTCTGTCTACCCCTCGAAGCCATAGGCACCTTGTGAGCAAGGAACACATCTACCCACTGGTATATTTGTTAGACCAGGGGTCTAGGAGTCAGAAGGTCATGAGTTCTAGCTAATCACAGCTCCGCCGTGCGTCTGCTGTGTGACCTTGGGCAAGTCACTTGACTTCTCTGTGCCTCAGCTCCTATGTAAAATGGGGTTTGAGGATGTGAGCCCCACGTCGGACAGGGACTGTGTCCAACCCGATCTGTTTGTCTCCATCCCAGCGCTTAGGACAGTGCTTGGCACACAGTAAGCACTTAACAAATACCATAATTATCATTATTGCTCTCCAAGGCCCGTGGTAATGTCCTCTGTACATAGTAATCATTTATTCATTCATTCAGTCTTATTTATTGAGCGCTTACTGTGTGCAGAGCACCGTACTAAGCGCTTGGGAAGTACATGTTGGCAACATATAGAGACGATCCCTACCCAACAGTGGGCTCACGGTCTAGAATCACTTAATATATACAATTGACTGGTTAATTAGGAGACTGAGGTTCTAATTCCAGCCCTTCCACTGAAAGAAGCCTTGATTTCCCTATCTCGAGACTGGGGACAAAATATCTGCTTTTCCTCACTCCTAGACAATGAGCCCCGGTTGGAAGAGGGAGTGTGAGCAATCTGATTCTCCTTGATCTACCCTAGACTGTAACACGGTGAGTGTTTATTGAGTACTTACTCTGTGCAGAGCACTGCATTAAGCGGTCGGGAGAGCACAATACAAAATAATTAGCATATATGTTCCCTGTCCATAAGGAGCTGACAGTCTAGAATAGGAGGTATAGGGATAGATAGATATAAATATAGATGTAGAGCTAGGTATAGATAGAGAAAGAGATAGATATCTATCTCTACTCTACTATACCTTATACTAAGAAGCAGCGTGGCCTATTGGCAACAGGACTTGGGAGTCAGAGGATGTAGGTTCTAATACTGGCTCTGCCACTTCTCTGCTGTGTGAACCTCGGCAAGTCAGTTACCTCCGTGCCTGAGTTACCTCATCTGTGAAATGGGAATTCAGACTGTGAGCTGCATGTGGAACAAGGACTGTGTCCAACCTGATTAGCTTGCATCTTTCCCAGAACTTAGATAAGTGCCTGGCACATAGTAAGCATTTAGCGAATATCATTAAAAAAGGGAAGACATAATCCCTGTCTCCAAGGAGCTAACAGTTTACTGGAACAGAAGACCTGTAGCCTAGTGAAAATACCACAGTCTTAAGAGTTCTGCCCCTTGTCTGCTGTGGGACCTTGGGCAAGTCATTTCACTTCTCTGTGCCTCAGTTTCTTCAACAGTAAAATGGGGATTCAGTACTTAGACTGTGAGTCTCATGTGGAACAGAGACTATGTCTCACATGACGAACTTGTATCTACCCCAGCACTTAGAAGAGTGCTCGACACATAGTAAGCACTTAACAAATAGTATAAAAAACAGAGGGAGCAGGATAAAGAAGAAGCATATAGCAGGAAGTTGTAAAATGGATCAAGAGGAAATCAATAAATAATTGCAGTGCAAGTATACACAAACAGATACATACATAGAAAGTATATCCGTATGTGCTCAGGGTAGGAATGGAGCTCATAACGGGTAAGAGTGGTATTACATTGACTAGATTGTGGGGTGAGGCGAAGTAATCAGGAAAACGTCTCAGAGGAGGTGGGATTTTAGGGCGGCTTTGAAGCTAAAGGAAATGGAAGGAAGGGGTTCCGGTTTAGGGAAGCAGTAGCATGATCTGGAGAAGGGTTGAGGGTCAGAGTTGGCAGGCAAGAGTTAGACACAGTTGGAAGGTGATCTTGGGAAGAGAAGTGAAAAGTATGAGGCGAGGGTGAGCTGGATGGAGAGAGATGGTGGGTGAGATGGGAAGAGCTGGTAGGTGGGATGGAAAGAGATGGGTGAGATGGACAAAGCTGGTGAGACTTTTCTAAGCCAATTGTCAAGAGTTGTTGGGGAGGGAACACTGTACCAAGTGTTTGGTAGAATCCAATACAAAAGAGTTGGCGGACATGTTCCCCACGCACAACAAGCCTACCGTCTAGAGCAGGAGGCAGACATTAATATAAATTCATAATTAATAGTCTGTAATTCAAATATATGTGTAGAAATGCTGGGGGGGGGGTTAAGGGTGGGGCAAAGATCAGGCTCTCCAAAGGTCCCAGATCCAAGTGCTAAGATAATGCAGAAGGGAGAGAGAGCTAGGGAAATGAGGGCTTATTCGGAAAAGACCTCTTAGAGATGTGACCCTAATAAGATTTCAAAAATGGACAAAGTGGTGCCCTGGTGTATATGGCGGGGGAGTTCCAAGCCAGGGGCAGGGTGTGGGAAAAGAGTCGGCGGTGAGATAGACAATAACAGGGCACGGTGAGTAATCTGGCATGAGAGGATCAAAGCGTGTGGGCTGGGCTGTAGTAAGGCAAGACAAATATGAAAGCTACTGACCCAGGTAATCAGGAGAAACCAGTGTGTTTACAGATTGGGCTGGTCGCCTCGACGCCTTCCTGTGAGATAGAAGCCACCAAGGGCCTGAAAGACCCCGGAGAGCCCATCTCACATTGCACACAGATTCCTCTAAAGAGTCTTGCCCTCGTCTCCTCTTGGGAATCGCCCACAGATGACCCAGGAGCTTTGGGAAAGAAAGAAGACGTCACAATCTGGAGAGCCTCTTGGCTCTTTGAGAAAGAGAGAACGGGGGTTGGGGGGGTCTCCCCTTTTAGAATGCTCCGAGAGGTCTCTCCTTTTAGAAGGCTCGCCGACATTCCGGGGGACACTGAGGGGTCAGAGGAATGTTGAGGGGACCCGAAGCCGAGGGAAACCAGTGAATCTCATCTCGGGCCTGACCTGGTGAGTCTGAGCCGGGAGCTCGTTATGGAAAGGAAGCGTGTCTGCTAATTCGGTTGTATTCTACTCTCCCAAGCGCTTAGTACAGTGATCTGCACATACTAAGCACTCAGTAAATATCAATGATTGATTGAGTGAGGAGAGGTTGTGGGGAGGAGAAGTTGTTCACTGTGGGAAATTCAAGGGAAACAAATGATAATATTAGGAGGGTACTGAAGAGATGAAGAGATTTGTGATCTTACACAACCACCTCCATCCGATCGAAGCCTTACTGAAGGCCCGTCTCCTCCAAGAGGCTTTCCCTGAATAAGCCCTCCTTTCTTCTTCTTCCACTCTCTTCTGCGGCTTAGACAATAAATAAGGGTGAGGGAGGCGGGGAAAATAGTGCTTAATCGAGGAAGACCTCTTGGAGGAGATGTACCTTCAGTAAGGCTTTGAAGGTGGGGAGAGTGGGGATATGGAGGGGCAGGACGTTGCAGGTGAGGGGGAAGATGTGGGAAAGGGATAGGAGACAAGATAGATGAGATCGGGGCACAGTGAGTGTCCTGGCGCTAGAGGAGCCTAGTGTGCGGGCTGGGCTGCAGTAGGAGACCCATGAGTTGAGATAGGGTGGGGCAAGTTGACTACATGTTTTAAAGCCAATGCTGAGGAGTTTCTGCTTGATGCAGAGGTAGATGGGCAACCGTCGAAGGTTCTTGAGGAGTGGGGAAACACGGCCTGAACGTTTTTGTAGAAATATGATCCGGGCAGCAGAGTGAAGTACATACCGGAATGGGGAAAGACGGGGTCAGGGAGTTCAGCGAGGAGGCTGATTTAGGAGTCAAAGCCGGATGAGTAGGAGGGTGCCAGAAGCTGACCCTTGGGGGAGGGTGAAGAGGGAGGCTGGGGTGGAGAGATAACGTGGGTCCCGTACTCTGGCAGTGTTGGCTGGAAACTCACCGTTCAGCTATTCAAAGGAACCCCGTGATAGCCATCTATCCAGCCATCTAGCCATCAATCAATTCGTCGTACTTATTGATGGGTTCTGAAAGCCCGTTGTAGGCAGGGATTGTCTCTGTTGCTGAATTGTGCTTTCCAAGCGCTTGGTACAGTGCTCCGCACACAATAGGCCCTCAATAAATAAGATTAAATGAATGAATGCTTGTAGCTATTGTAGAAAACCTTGGGAATCTCGATCTGGGGGCCAGTGAGGGGGACACATATATATACACACTCATACTCCCTGCACACATATATGTTCACACTTGCACAACTTCCCTCTTACATCTGCTCTCACATGCACATTCCCAAACATTTCTCACGCTGACACCCGTAAGTCCACAGACTCACATACCCACACACATACACACCAGCAGTCACCCTAACATAAACATATACATACTCACTTATACACCGTTGAAAGAAGAATGAAGGAGAAGGGAAAAGGGAGAAAGGAGAAGAAGAAGAATGAGAAGGAGGAGGAGGAGGAGGAGGAGGATTAGGAGGAGGAAGAGGAGGAGGAGGAGAAGGAGAAGAAGAAGAAGAAGAAGAAGAAGAAGAAGAAGAAGAAGAAGAAGAAGAAGAAGAAGAAGAAGACGAAGAAGAAGGAGGAGGAGGAGGAGGAGGAGGAGGAGGAGGAAGAGGAGGAGGAGGAAATGAGGAGAAGGAGGAGGAGGAGGAGGAGGAGAAGAAGAAGAAGAAGAAGAAGAAGAAGAAGAAGAAGAAGAAGAAGAAGAAGAAGAAGAAGAAGAAGAAGAAGGAGGAGGAGGAGGAGGAGGAGGAGGAGGAGGAGGAGGAGGAGGAGAAGGAGAAGAAGAAGAAGAAGAAGAAGAAGAAGAAGAAGAAGAAGAAGAAGAAGAAGAAGAAGAAGAAGAAGAAGGAGAAGGAGGAGGAGGAGGAGGAGGAGGAGGAGAATTAGTGGGAAGAGCCTGGGCTTGTGAGTCAGAGGACATGGGTTCTAATCCCGGCTCCGCCACCTGTCTGTTGTCTGATCTGGGCAAGCCACTTCACTTCTCTGCGACTCAGTTCCCTCATCTATAAAATGAGGATTAAGACTGTGAGCCCCAAGTGAGAAAACCTGATTACCTTGCACCACCGGCAGCGCTTAGAGCAGTGATTGGCATATAGTAAGCACTTGACAAACCCCATCATTACTACTTCCATTGTTTCCTCAGTTTCTCTCACTGTTCCCAAGTGAACATCGTTCGGGGGCTGTTCCCAGAGCCTGGGACGGTTCTCAAAGCCAGGCACGACAGAGAAGACTGAAGAAGCAGACAACAGTTCTTTCTTTGACCTGGAACACTAGCTTTCCTTCTCCCCTTCCCCACCAGCTCTCCCACCTACCACCCGGCCAGCTCCCCTGCTTAATTCCACGGCCAGCTCTCCCTCTCCCCTTCACCGGCCCCTGCCTGGTCCCCTTCTCCCCAAGTCCGATGAACCAAAGCACCCTGTCTACGTTCGTCATCCTGGGTCTGTCGAACTGCCCCGAGACGTGGCCCCTACTTTTCTCCATCTTCCTGTGCGTCTACCTGGTGGCCGTGCTGGGCAACGGTATCATTGTGGCCGCGGTCTCTCTCAGTGCGGCCCTTCACACGCCCATTTACTTCCTTCCGCTGACCCACGTCCTGGTGGACGTCGTGTGCAACTCCTCTATCGTCCCCAAGCTGCTGGAGACCACGCTGGGGCCCCTGAAGACCATCATCTATGGTGGTTTCATGGTCCAGCTCTTCTACACCTGGTTCCTAGGGTCCGAGATGGTCCTATTCACCGCCGTGGCCTACGACCGCTACATGGCCATCTGCTTCCCTCTCCCTTACATCACCATCATGAACCGGCGGACATGCTCCGCCCTCCTCGCCGACGTCCTCCTCTTCGCTGTCACCAACGTCTGGTTGCACACGGGCCTCATTCTCCGGCTGACCTTCTGAGGGACGGAGGCCATCGCCCACTTCTTCTGTGAGATCCCCGCCCTGCTGGCCATCTCCTCTAGCCCCGTCCAGGCCAACGAGGTGATGGTCTTCATGGCCGACATCGCCCTGGCCATGGGGGACTTCCTGCTGACCTGCCTCTCCTACAGCGTTATCATGGCTGCCATCCTCCGCATCCAGACGGCTGAAGGCATAAGGAAGGCCTTTTCCAACTGATCCTCCCACTTCTTCGTGGTTTCCCTCTAGTACATCCCCATCATCTACACCAACATCTGTCCCGCCTCCTCCTACTCTTTCAAGAGGGGCAAGGTGGTGGCGGTCAGGCCGACGCTAAACCCCATCGTCTGCAGCCTCCACAACAGAGAGATCCAGGCAGGCGTCTGGAAGGTCTTCTTCTCCCTGATGCGCTGATAATAATAATTATTATTATTATCATTATTATTATGGGACTATTTGAGAGCCAAGCCCTGTTTAAAATTCGGAATGGATACAAATTGATCAGGTTGGACGCGGTCCCTTTCCCACGTGAGACTTGCGATCTTAATCCCCATTTTACAGATAGGGAACTGAGGCCCAGAGAAATGAAATGACGTGGCCAGGGTCACACAGCGGACATGCGTCAGAGCTAAGATTAGAACCCACATGGGAAGAAGAGTATTCATTAAGCGCTTACTGTGTGCTGAGCACTGTATTGAGTGCTTGGGAAAGGGTCGACAGGTGGGAATTAGGTCTGTGAGCAAGGAAAACATTTCATAGGTATTTTTAAATGGAGCAATAGGAGAAGTACCGGGGCATAGTGGATAGAGTCTAAACATGGGAGTCAGGAAGACGTGGGTTTTCTAATCCCCGTTTCCCCACTTGTCTGCTGTGTGACCTTGGGCAAGTCACTTCACTTCTCTGTGCCTCTATAAAATGGGGATTAAGACTGTCAGCCCCATGTGGGACGTGAACTGTGTCCAACCGAATTAGCATGTATCATCCCCAGTGCCTGGACATAGTGTGCGCTTAACAAATGCCATTAAAAACATTGTAAAATCACATAAACTGTGATTCCTGTTTTGAAAGTGCTTTCTGAACTGTAGGACTTTTTTAATATTCTAGCTTTTGAAAACACAACGCTAGTATCATAGAGAAACGAATATAATAGCTTTTATATATATAATATGTATATATATATATATATATATATATAATATAATAGAAGCTAATATAATAGAGAAGCAGCCTGGCTCAGTGGAAAGAACTCGGGCTTGAGAGTCAGAGGTCATGGGTTCTAATGCCGGCTCTGCCACATGTCTGCTGTGTAACCTTGGGCAAATCACTTAACTTCTCTGAGCCTCAGTTCCCTCATCTGTAAAATGGGGATTAAGACTGTGAGCCCCGCGTGGGACAACCTGATCACCATGTATCCCCCCAGCGCTTAGAACAGCGCTTTGCACATAGTAAGCGCTTAACAAATGCCATCATTATCATTATCATTCTGACTCCCAGGCCCGTGATCTACCCACTAAGCCACACTGTTTCCCTGCTTCTTTGGCAAATAAACAGCGAGATTCTCTCCTCCACCGCCCCCTCCAGTAATAATAGTAATACTACTACTACTAATAATGGTAGTTTTTAGGCGCTTAAAATGTGCTAGGCACTGTACTAAGCGCCGGGGAGTATACAAATTCTCTGTCCCACGCGGTGCTCACAGTCTCGATCTCCATTTTACAAATGAGTCTCTTTTGCGGGCTCCTCCTCCCCCTCCCATTCTCTCACTGTGGGGGTTCCCCAAGGTTCAGTGCTTGGTCCCCTTCTGTTCTCGATCTACACGCACTCCCTTGGTGACCTCATTCGCTCCCACGGCTTCAACTATCATCTCTACGCTGATGACACCCAGATCTACATCTCTGCCCCTGCTCTCTCCCCCTCTCTCCAGGCTCACATCGCCTCCTGCCTTCAGGACATCTCCATTTGGATGTCTGCCCGCTACCTAAAGCTCAACATGTCGAAAACTGAACTCCTTGTTTTCCCTCCCAAACCTTGCCCTCTCCCTGACTTTCCCATCTCTGCTGACGGCACTACCATCCTTCCCGTCTCACAAGCCCGCAACCTTGGTGTCATCCTCGACTCCGCTCTCTCATTCACCCCTCACATCCAAGCCGTCACCAAAACCTGCCGGTCTCAGCTCCACAACATTACCAAGATCCGCCCTTTCCTCTCCATCCCAACCGCTACCCTGCTCATTCAAGCTCTCATCCTATCCCGTCTGGACTACTGCATCAGCCTTCTCTCTGATCTCCCATCCTCGTGTCTCTCTCCACTTCAATCCATACTTCATGCTGCTGCCCGGATTATCTTTGTCCAGAAACGCCCTGGGCATATTACTCCCCTGCTCAAAAACCTCCAATGGCTACCAATCAATCTGCGCATCAGGCAGAAACTCCTCACCCTGGGCTTCAAGGCTCTCCATCACCTCGCCCCCTCCTACCTCAACTCCCTTCTCTCCTTCTACAGCCCAGTCCGCACCCTCTGCTCCTCCACCGCTGATCTCCTCACCGTACCTCGTTCTCGCCTGTCCCGCCATCGACCTCCGGCCCACGTCATCCCCCGGGCCTGGAATGCCCTCCCTCTGCCCATCCGCCAAGATAGCTCTCTTCCTCCCTTCAAGGCCCTGCTGAGAGCTCACCTCCTCCAGGAGGCCTTCCCAGACTGAGCCCCTTCCTTCCTCTCCCCCTCGTCCCCCTCTCCATCCCCCCACCTTACCTCCTTCCCTTCCCCATAGCACCTGTATATATGTATATATGTTTGTACATATTTTTTACTCTATTTATTTATTTATTTATTTATTTTATTTGTACCTATCTATTCTATTTATTTTATTTTGTTAGTATGTTTGGTTTTGTTCTCTGTCTCCCCCTTTTAGACTGTGAGCCCACTGTTGGGTAGGGACTGTCTCTATATGTTGCCAATTTGTACTTCCCAAGCGCTTAGTACAGTGCTCTGCACATAGTAAGCGCTCAATAAATACGATTGACGATGATGATGATGATGATGAGGTTACTGAGGCCCAGAGAATAATAATACTAAAAACTATGGTGTTTGTTAAGCACTTCCTTTGCGCTAGGCACTGAGCTAAACGCTGTGGTGGATAGAAGCAAATCGGGTTGGACACAGTCCCTGTTCCACATGGGGCTCACAGTCTTAATCCCTATACAGACGAGTTCACTGAAGTTCAGAGAAGTGAAATGATTTGCCATAGGTCACACAGCAGTTGAGTGGTTGAGCTGGGATTAGAATTTGGGCCTGTGCTCTATCCACTAGGCCACGCTGCTTCATAGAGCAGCATAAGGAGCAACTAAATATTTTCCCACCTTAATCCCTTTGAACCCATGGAAGAGGATGGAGATACATGCTGACCATTATAATGATACTAAAAATGGTATTTGTTATGCTCTTACTATGTGCTAAGCACTGTTCTATGCGCTGGGGTAGATACAAGGAAATCATTTTGTCCCACGTGGGGCTCACAGTCTTAATCCCCATTTTACAGATGAGGGAACTGAGGCACAGAAAAGTTAAGTGACTTGCCCAAAGTCACACAGCTGATAAGTGGCAGAGCCAGAATTAGAACCCATGACCTCTGATTCCCATGCCTGTGCTCTTTCCACTAACCACGCTGCTTCTCTATAATTATTGTATTTGTTAAACGCTTACTATGTGCCAAGCACTGTTTTAAGGGCTGAGGTAGATTCATGTTGTCCCACACGGGGCTCACAGTCTTAATCTCCATTTTACAGGTGAGGTAGCTGAGGCATAGAGAAATTAAGTGGCTTGCCCAAGGTCACACATCTGATAAGTGGCGAAATTGAGATTAGAACCCACGATCTCTGACCCCCACCCCCACCCCAAGCCGAGGCTCTTTCCTCTAAGCCATGTTTCGTGGCGCACACACCTCACTTCAGCAAGATTGTCAGCCCACTGAGGGCACAGACTTTGCCTTCCTCAGGTCATATACCCCATCCTCAGCCACTGTGCTGGGGACGATCCAAAATCACTTCCTATTCACCAGCTGGAGGACCTGAAGGGGGCAAGGGATAATTTCCATATCCGATGGCAAATGATGGGAAAATTTGCATATTTGATATCCTATATGAGAGTCTCATAATGCTTGCACCCATATATTTGCAAGTTTGTCCTTTTGAACACTGCCATTTCCATACATGACTATTTTAGCCATCTCTTCTTCGTGTCTGAAAATTAATAAATTGCAGCATTCCATCACTGTGAAACGCTTACTAAGGGTCGAGCAAAGTTCTAAGCGCTGGGGTACGTACAAGCTCATTAAGTGGGACACAGTCCCTGTCCCACAATGTTAATAATAATTGTACTTCTTAAGCACTTAATAAGTGCCAAGCTCTGTTCTAAGCGCTGGGGTAGATATGAGGTAACTGGGACCCAGACAAGCGAAGCGACTGGCCCAAGGTCACATGGCAGACAAATGGTAGATCCAGTATTAGAACCTAGGTCCTCTGACTCCCAAACCCGGGCTCTTTCTACTAGGCCACACTGCTTCACACTGCTCACTGCATATCTGCCATACCCTTTACAGTGGAAGCTCCTTGAAAGCAAGGATCAAGAGTTCTACCTCTATTCTGCTCTCCCAAATGCTCAGTACAGTGCTCTGTACCCAGTAATAATACTAATGATAATTATGGCATTTATTAAGCGCTTACTATGTGCAAAGCACTGTTCTAAGCCCTGGGGAGGTTACAAGGTAATCAGGTTGTCCCAAAAGAGGCTCACAGTCTTAATCCCCATTTTACAGATGAGGTAACTGAGGCATAGAGAAGTTAATTGACTTGTCCAAAGTCACACAGCTGACAATTGGCCGAGCAGGGGTTTGAACCCATGACCTCTGACTCCAAAGCCCGTGTTCTTTCCACTGAGCCATGCTGTTTCTCTCAGTAGGTGTTCAATTAATACTACTAGAGTGTAAGGTCAGGGATCAGATCTTCTACCTCTATTCTATTCATTCATTCATTCAATCGTATTTATTGAACACTTACTGTGTGCAGAGCACTGTACTAAGCGCTTAGAAAGGACAAGTCGGCAACATATACAGACGGTCCCTACCCAACAAAGGGCTCACAGTCTAGAAGGGGGAGACAGACAACAAAACAAAATATGTAGACAGGTGTCAAAATCGTCCAAACAAATAGAATTTTAGCTATATGCACATCATTAACAAAATAAATAGAATAGTAAATATGTACAAGTAAAGTAAATAGGGTAATAAATCTGTACAAATATTATCAAGTGCTATGGGGAGGGGAAGGAGGTAGGGCGGGGGGATGGGGAGGAGGAGAGGAAAATAAGTGCTCATCCTATTAAATTATAAGCTTCTTGAGGGTAAGGAAGGACCATTCATCCAATCGCATTTGTTAAGCGCTGTGTGCAGAGTGCTGTACTAAGCGCTTGGAAAGTACAGTTCAGCAATAGAGACAATCCCTGACACTTGGCTTGCAGTCTAGAAAGGGGGGAGACAGTCATCAAAACAAGTAAACAGACATCAATAGTATCAATATAAATACATAGAATTATAGGTCTATACACATGAAAACAAGTAAAAAGGCATTAATGTAAATAAATAGAATTATAGATATGTACATATGTACACAAGGGCTGTTGGGCGGGAGGGGGGTAGAGCAAAGGGAGTGAGGTGGGGCGATGGGGAGGGGAGGGGGACCTGAGGAAAAAGGGGCCAGATCTTCTGCCTCTATTATACTCTCCCAAGTGCTTAGTATGGCCTATCGGCAAGAACACAGGCTTGGGAATCAGATGTCGTGGGTTCTAATCCTTACTCCACCATTTGTCTACTGTGTAGCCTTCAGCAAGTTACTTCACTTCTCTGTGTTTCAGTTACCTCATCTGTAAAATGCTACTGATGCCTGTCTTCTTGTTTTGTTTTGTTGTCTGTCTCCCCCTTTTAGACTGTGAGTCCGTTGTTGGGTAGGGATTGTCTCTGTTGCCGAATTGGACTTTCCAAGAGCTTAGTACAGTGCTCTGCACACAGTAAGCAAGCGCTCAATAAATGTGACTGAATGAAGGAAATGAATGAATAAAATGGAGATTGAGACTGTGAGCCCCATGTGGGACAGGGACCGTGTTCAACCTCATGCCTTATATATACCCCAATGCTTAGAACAGTGCTTCGCACATAGAGAAACCGCATGGCTCAATGGAGAGAGCCCGTGATTAGGAGTCTGAGGTCATGGGTTCTAATCCCACCTCCGCCAATTGTCAGCTGTGTGACTTTGGGCAAGTCACTTAACTTCTCTGGGCCTCAATTACCTCATCTGGAAAATGAGGATTAAGACTGTGAGCCCCATGTGGGACAACATGATTACCTTGTATCCCCCCAACGCTTAGAAAAGTGATTGGCACATAGTAAGCGCTTAATAAATGCCATTATTATTATTATCATTATTATTATAGTAAGTGCTAAATAAATACCATAATTAGTAGTAGTAGTAGCACAATCCTCTGTATATAGTAGGTGCTCGATAAATGCCATTGATTACTTGACCATGGGTCTTGTTTCTGTTTTCTCTCCCAAACATTCAGTGCAGTGCTCAGCATTCAAAAGGCATTCAATAAACACTATTGGTCATTGATTGATTGATTGGTTGATTAATTGACGGATTGTTCGATCCCAAGAAGCCCTATCCACGAGAAGCAGGGCATGGGTAAAGCATACCGAGACTACAGCACTGAGCTAATTATAGGTTCGAAGTGAATATTGCCCTTACTATATGCCGACCACTGTTCTAAGCACTGGAAACAGCGTGGCCTAAAGGATAGAGTACAGTTTTGGGAGTCAGAAGGACCTGGGTTCGAATCCTGACTCTACCACTTGTCTGCCGTGTAAGCCCCTCTAGACTGTAAGATCGTTGTGGGCGGGGAATATATCTGCCAACTCTATTATACTCTACTCTCCCAAGCGCTTAGCAATGTGCTCTGCATACAAGAATCACTCAATAAATATGATTTATTGATTGCTTGGTATATCCGACGAAGCAAATCAACATATATAGAAACGGCAAGGGAGGTTGTGATTGCCAAAGTGCTGAGGAAGCTGATTTTTATTAATAATAACTTAAAAATACGTTTTTATTATTAATATCAGTTAATAATAAATAATCTCCTAACAATAATAGTAGTGGTATTTGATAAGCACTTACTCTGTGCCAATCACTCTACTAAACATTGAGAGATATGTAAGATAATCAAGCTGAGTGCAGGTCCTGTTTGACATGGGGCTTACAGGCTAAGGAGGAGGGAGAATCATTCAATCAATCAATCAATCATATTTATTGAGCACTTCCTGTGTGCAGAGAACTGTACTAAATGCTTGGGAGATTACAATATAACAGAGGTGGTAGACATATTCCCTGCCCACAATGAGTATATGGTCTAGAGGAATGAATCAATCAGTAACATTTATTGAGTGCTTACCGTGTGCAGGCATTTTACTAAGCGCTTGGGAGAGTACAATATAACAGAGTTGGTAGACACATTCCCTGCCCACAATGAGATCACCGTCTAGAGGGAGAACAGGTATTGAATCACCACTTTACAGATGAGAAAAATGAGGCGCTGAGCAGTGAAGTGACTTGCCCAAAGTCACTTGGCAGAAAGAGCCGGGATTGAAAATAGTAATAATAATGATGGTGTTCATTAAGCGTTTACTATGTGCCAAGCACTGTTCTAAGCCCGGGGGGGGGGGGGGGGGGGCTGGGGATACAAGGTAATCAGGTTGTCCCATGTGGGGCTCACAGTGTTAATCCCCATTTTACTGATGAGGTAATTGA
Source organism: Tachyglossus aculeatus (assembly GCF_015852505.1). Classification (NCBI taxonomy): domain Eukaryota; kingdom Metazoa; phylum Chordata; class Mammalia; order Monotremata; family Tachyglossidae; genus Tachyglossus; species Tachyglossus aculeatus. Next base: position 5,278,636 of record NC_052089.1, on the reverse strand, counting down.
GGCACGGAGGAGTTAAGTGACTTGCCCAAAGTCACACAGCTGACAAGTGGCAGAGCCGGGATTAGAACCCATGACCTCTGGCTCCCAAGGCCGTTCTCTTTCCACTGAGCCAACAGCCCTGTACTAAGCGCTTTGCTTACTGTTGAACTTTTCCAAGTGCTTAATATAGTGACATCCTGATCACCTTATAACCTCCCCAGCGCTTAGAACAGTGCTTTGCACATAGTAAGTGCTTAACAAATATTATTATTATTATTATCATTATTATTATCATTATTATTATTATTATTATTATTATTATTATTATTATTATTGAAGCCCTGAGCAGTGAAGTGACTTGCCCAAGGTCACACAAAAGAGCTGGGATTAATAATAACAATAATGATGATGGTATTTGTTAAGTGCTACGTGCCAAGCACTGTTCTAAGAGCTGGGTGTCAGGGCAATACAAGGTAATCAGGTTACCCCACGTTTGGCTCACAGTCTTAATCCCCATTTTACAGATGAGGTAACTGAGGAACAGAGAAGGTAAGTGACGTGCCCAAAATCACATAGCTGACAAGTGGTGGAGCCGGGATTAGAGCCTATGACCTCTGACTCCCAAACTCGTGCTATTTCCACTGAGCCAAGAGCCCTGTGCTAAGTGCTTTGCTTCCTGTTGAACTTTCCTAAGCGCTTAATATAGTGAATTGCCCAAAATGGGCACTTAATAAATACCTTGAATACCACAGAAGAGAACTGGACTCTGAATTTGAATTCAATTTCAAAGCCCCCCTAAAAGAAATCCCATCTCCTCCAGGAAGACTTCTCAGATTAATTCCTAACCTTTCCTTCGAACATGTCTTTGCACTTCTGTGCTTTTTTCCTTTCCGCACATAATACACCTGTGCAATTTTTATAACACTCTTTTTTACGTGCCCAGCATTGTACTGTAAGTGCTGAGATTAAATAAACTGATTGGTCACAGTCCCTGGACTAATATTCTAAGCGGGAGGAAAAACAAGTATTGTATCCCCATTTTACCAATGAGGAACTGAGGCACAGAGAAGTTAAGCGGCTTTCCAAAAGCCACACAGCCAAAAATAGCAGTGCCGGTTCTCAAACCCATGTCTCATGTCTTTCAGTCAAACAATTAATCAATGGAATTTATTGTGTTCATTGTGTGTAGAACACTTGACTAAACATTTGGAAGAGTACAGCATAACAGAGTTCGTATTCACTGTTAACCACTTACTATGTACCAGGCATTGTACTAAGCACTGGGGTAGATAGGGGCTAATCAAGTTGGGCCTGGTCTTAATCCCCATTTTATAGATGAGAGGACTGAGGCACAGAGATGTGACTTGCCCAAGGTCACACAACAGAAAAGAGGAGGAGGTGGAATTAGAACCCAGGTCCTTCCGACTATCAGGCCCGGGCTGTAGCCACTAGACCACACTGCTTCTAATGCTCCTCCTCCACCTCTCAGTAAGGGTGTGAGCTGCTGGGGCTGGCGGGGGGGAATCCCCTACAGGAGAAAATAAAATTCCTCCTGCTGGTCCGGGGATGCTGACAGGACCCAGGGATCTGAGGAATTTGCGTGAGAACAGGGCCTCCGTGTGCCTTGATTTCCCTCTCGGGAGCGGAGCTAAATTTTCCAGCAGATGCCGTCTCCTATTTCGTTTTCCTCAGCCCCGGGTGGCCTCCACCGAATGCTCCTTCTAGCTCGTAGGCCCCTGAGACCTCTTCAGGAATCTACCCTCTTGCGTCATATTAATAGGTTTTTGAAGCACTCAACGAGTTGCACTTTTAACGAGTCCATGAGAGACTCCCTGCAATGGGCAAGGCTTGGTTGCTAATATCCACCGAGCTCGTTTTAGCCTGGGAGGGTCAAGTGTCAGAGCAACAGAGATGCTTCTGGTGGCTCTTGGGCTGCTAGGATGGATGGAGGGAAAGGACGTTGCCAGGAGGGATGAGGCAGGGATGGAGAATGTTTACACCCTCTCCCCGATCTCTGCTATGTCCTAGGAGTGATCCCAGGCACGGTTCCAGCAAAGAGGAGGCCGAGGATGGAATCGGCCGGGGAAATCAGTCAGCTTCACTCCTGATTGGAGCAAAGTCTTCTGGGCTCTCAGCTCCCAGACAAAGCCTCTTCGAATAGTTTTCCTCAGTTGACGAGTCGGATTCTCACCTAGGCCTCGAGGCTTCACTAAAATGTGATGGACGATGTTATTCAAAACATGCACACATGCACACATATGCATACATTTCCATTTACATCCATACGTTCATAGTCCCATACTCACACACACATACACAAATACATATAAACACGCTCACACACATACATGTTTATGGTGTACATATATGCATATCCATGTATACAGCCATACATATGTGCAAATAATAATAATAATGGCATTTGTTGAGCACTTACTACGTGCCAAGCACTGTTCTAAGACCTGGGGTTGATACCAGGTAATCAGGTTGTCCGACGTGGGGTTCACAGACTTAATACCCATTTTACAGATGAGGTAACTGAGGCACAGAGAAGTGAAGTGACATACACACATCCACACGCACACATTTGTCTACATTATATACATTATATATGCATTGATCGCCCATCCTCTTGTCTCTCCCTGCTTCAGTCTATACTTCACTCTGCTGCCAGGATTATCTTTGTACAGCTGGGCATGTCACTCCCCTCCTCAAAAACCTCCGGTGGTTGCCTGTCAAACTACGAATCAAGCAAAAACTCCTCACTCTAGGCTTCAAGGCTCTACATCAACTCGCCCTCTCCTACCTCACCTCTCTTCTCTCCATCTACAGCCCAGCCCGCACCTTCCGCTCCTCTGCCGCTAACCTCCTCACTGTTCCTCGTTCTAGTCTGCCCCGCCATTAACCCCTGGTCCATGTCCTTCCCCTGGCCTGGAATGCATTCCCTCCACACGTCCGCCAAACTAGCTCTCTTCCTCCCTTCAAAGACTTACTGTGAACTCACCTCCTCCAGGGGGCCTTGCCAGACTGAGCCCCCTTTTTTCTCTCCCCTCCCTTCTCCTCCCCACAGCACTTGTATATATTTGTACAGATTTAGTAATCTATTTATTTTACTTGAAAATATTTACTACTCTATTTTGTTAATGATGTGCATATAGATATAATTCTAATTATTCTGACGGCTTTGACACCTGTCTACATGTTTTGTTTTGTTGTCTGTCTCCCCCTTCTAGACTGCGAGCTCGTTGTTGGGTAGGGACCATTTCTATATGTTACTGGCTTGTACATCCCTAGCGCTTAGTATAGTGTTCTGCACACAGTAAGCACTCAATAAGCATTATTGAATGAATGAATTATATACATGATTTATATATATATAATTCTGTTTGTTTTATTGATGCTATTGATGCCTGTTCACTTGTTTCGATGTCTGTCTCGCCCCTTCTAGACTCTGAGCCTGTTTTTGGGTAGGGATTGTCTCTCTTGCTGAATTGTCCTCTCCCAAGCGCTTAGTACAGTACTTTCCACACAGTAAGTACTCAATAAATATGATTGAATGAAATATAATTGAATGAAATATGATTGAATGAATTTGTGTATATGCACAGATATATAAGCATATAAATGCATGTGTGCAAACATACACCCACAAGTATATGGGCATGCATGCATGTGCATATGTACCTATATATGCATGAACACTCGCGAATGCACGTGACTACACTCACACATATACATGAACACACACGCGGACATATAAGCACATACCTGTGCGGGGGAAGCAGCTGTGGCAAAGCAGCTGTGGCTTAGTGGAATGAGCTCGGGCTCGGGAGTCAGAGGTCAGAATCTAATCCCGGCTCTGCCACTGTCCTCTCCCTTACTTTCCCGTCACTGTAGACAGCACTACCATCCTTCCCGTCTCTAATTCACACCACACATCCAATCCGTTATGAAAACTTGCCGGTCTCACCTTCACAACATCTCCAAGATCTGCCCTTTCATCTCCTTACAAACCACTACCTTGCATGTTCAATCTCTCATTCTATCCCGACTGGATTACTTCATCAGCCTCCTCTCTGATCTCCCATCCTCCTGTCTCTCCCCTATCCAGTCTATACTTCATTTTGCTGCCCGGATTATCTTTGTACAGAAACGCTCTGGGCATGTCACTCCCCTTCTCAAAAATCTCCAGTGGTTGCCTGTCAATCTACAAATCAAGCAAAAACTCCTCACTCTTGGTTTCGAAGATCTCCATCAACTTGTCCTTTCCTACCTCACTTTCCTTCTCTCCTTCTACATCCCAGCCCTCACGCTCTGCCCCTCTGCCGCTAACCTCCTCCCCTACTGAGAGCTCACCTCCTCCAGGAGGCCTTCCCAGACTGAGCTCTCTTTAACCTCTCCTCCTCCCCATCCCCCCTCTGCCCTACCTCCTTCTTCTCCCCACAACAATTGTATATATTTGTAAAGATTTATTATTCTATTTATTTTACTTGTACATATTTACTATTCTATCTGCTTTGTTAATGATGTGCATATAACTATAATTCTATTTGTTCTGACGATTTTGACACCTGTGTACAGGTTTTGTTTTGTTGTCTATCTCCCCCTTCTAGACTGTAAGCCCGTTGTTGGGTAGGGACCGTCTCTATATGTTGCCGACTTGTACTTCCCAAGCGCTTAGTACAGTGCTCTGCACACAGTAAGCGCTCACTAAATACAATTGAATGAATGAACTCCCCCTAGACTGGGGAACGGTGTCTCTAGGTCAGCTGTGACCCACATAAAAGAACACACCCCCTAGCCCAAAGACGGTGTCCCTAGACCTACTGGTCTCTCAAAATAAAAGACTCCCCTATGATAGGAGATCGTAACAATAGGCCAGCTGCAGCCATTCAAAACAGCAAACTGCCCCTAGCCTGGCTAATAATGGCAGATTTCCCCTCGCCCCACAGCCTTAGGGACCATGCCTCTAGGTCCTCTGAGATTACTCCTACGCATAGTGGCAGAATCCTCCTAGGCAAGGGAACAGTAACCCTGTACCCCGTGAGATAATTCGGAGCAGCAGACTCCACCTATGCTGGGGGATGGTGCCGTTAGGTCCCCTAAGGCCAGGTAGAGTGACAGACACACCCTAGGCTGGGGGATAGTGTCCCTAGGTCCTCTGAATCCGCTCACGGTGGCACACTGTACACTAGGGGATAGTGTCCTTAAGTCTGCCAGTTCCGTTCCTCACAGCGGAAGACAACCCCTAGGTAGAGGGTCAGTGTCCCTAGGCCCACTGATGCCACTCACAGTGGCAGATTTCCCTTCAACTGGAGAAGGCTGTCCCAGGGCCCACTGAAGCTGCTCACAGCAATAGAGTTCCCCTAGGCTAAGGATAGAGTCCCTAGGCTAGATGAGGCCGCTGAAAGTGGCAGAGTCACCAAGGCTGCGTGATAGTGCCACTTGGCCCGTTGCAGCCATTCACAGCTGCAGGATAGAAATGGTGCATCTAAGCCCACTGAGGTCGCTCAGCGCTGCAGACTCCCACTAGGCTTATATCTGTGCTCTAAGGCCCTGTGAGGATGCTCTCCGTGGCAGAATCTCCTTGTTCTAAGGTAAACCCAAGATGCCCACTACCTCAAGATCAAATGCTATCTCGTGACTGCCCGAGCCAGCAAGATGGAGCTCGGAATTGCGGGTGGCATACCAACCCCACAACCAAAACCTCTATATTGACAGCCCAAGACAGAAATACAGAAATACTTCGATATCCCTGGATCCCATGCCGATCAAATTAAGTATGGAGGGCGAGGGGAGGGCGGAGATTGGATAAACTGAAGCAGAAAGATGGAATGGTCTAAGAGCACAGTTAATGAATACCTGAAGCTTCTGACCTTCTAAGTATGGGATCCAGACTTGAAGCACCTGGTTGCGCATCACCTCTGGCCAGAGCATGGGATGCCCTGTTCTGCCTGCACCGAGTGGGATGAGTGAGTGCCCTAGGGTATTTCACCACGGGTGTGTAACGCATGAATGGATTTTTCCTGGGTGGGAAATGTTCCTGGGTGGTAGCTCGTTGCCTCACCACTTGCAAACAAGGCATAAGTGAATTTTTTGTGGGTGGAACCTATGTTTTTTGCCACACGCCGGTAACACCTAAGTATAGTCCTCGAAATTGGGAATCTCTAATATCATTAAATAATCATATTTCTCCTGAAATGGTCCTCCCAAAAGTTAGGTTCAGTTCACCGCGTCCAAAATAATCAAATAATTCAATTCGCCTCATGGAATAAATTTTGTATGAAACTCAGCCTTTCTGTCCCGAGTTCCTCTCTCTCTCTCGCAGGGCCAGTTCCCAACAGAATGCATCCCTGGGCGATGAGTACCACCCCTATGATGGGGGACGGTGTCCTGAGGACCACCGAGGTTGGCAGACGATCCTTCTAACCCACTGTAGCTGCTGGCAGCTTTAGATTTCCCTAGCCTGAGGAATAGTGCAACTAGGCCTGTTGCAGCTGCTTACAGCCTCAGCCTTCCCCTCAGCCGTGGGATATTTTTTCTAGCCCCACTTAGGAGGTTCACAGTAGCAGACTTCCCCTAGGCTGATATTGGTATCACAAGACCCTGTGAATTTACTCACAGACGCAGACTCCCTATCCTGGAAAATGATTCCACAGGCCTGCTGATACTGCTTACAGTGGCATTCTTCTTCTACGTTGGAGATTGGTGTCCTGAGTTTCATCGATGCCCTTCACAGAGACAACCTCCCCCACACTATGGGAGAGTGTCCCTAGGCCCTTTGAGGCCACTCACATTGACAGATTGTTCCTAGGTTAGGGTATGATATCCCTGGGCCTGTTGAGGCCACTCACAACAGCAGACACAACTAGGCTGGGGACTGTACCCCTAGGCCCTCAGAGGTCACTCACAGTGGCATACACCCCACCTTGGCTGGGGACCGCGTTGCTAAGTCGTTGGAGACCACTCACAGACACAGACTCTCCCTAGGCTGGGGATGGTGTCCTTGGGTCACTAAGGCCACTTCCTGTGGCACATTGCCTCTAGGCTGAGATATGTAACCCTAGGCTCTCTGCTGTCATGCACAGTGGCAGACTCCCCTTAGGCTTACGGAAGTGCACCTAGGCCTGCAGTGGCGACTCACAGTGGCAAGCTTTTTCTAGACTAGGGGATGACGTTCTTAGGTGAGCTGAGACCTCTCACAGTGGCAGACTACCGGGAAGGTGTCCCTAGGCCCATTGAGAAAGCTCAAAATGGCAGACTATCGCTCAGCTGACAGACAGTGTCCTAAGACCTGATGAGGAAGCTCGCATATCCAATTATTCTTAGGCCCGGTGGATGGTATCCTATGCCCGCTGAGGCTGCTCACAGCAGAAGACTCTATCCAGGGGTGGAGAACAGTATCTCTGGGACCGCTGAGGCCATTCACAGTGGCAGACTCCTTCCCGGACAAGGAAGCATTGTAGGCTCACTGAGTTTTCTCCAAGCTGCAGACAATCCATATGCTGGGTAACAACACCCTAGGAAAGCTGCAGCTGTTTACAGTGACAGACTCCCAATCTGCAGGGCGAAGGTGTGTATAGGCCCCCTCAGATTGGGGAGATTATCCCTAGGTCAACTGAGACCAATACCAGTGGAAGACTCCTCCTGGGTTGGGGATGGTGTGCTTAGGCCTTCTGATACCACTCACAGGAGCAAATTCCCCCAAGACTGAAGAAAGGTAGGCCTAGGCCCACTGAGGTCACTCACAGTTTTAGACTCATCCTTGTCTAGACTTCATCAACCTGAAGGCGGGTGTCCCAATACATCTGAGGCCACTCATTATGGAAGATTCCCCTTAGGCTGGGGCACTGTGACTCTAGGCCTGCTGAGGCTGTTCATAGCAGCAGACACCACATAGACTGGGGGAATGTGCACTGAGGCCCACTGAGGCCACTCACAATGGTGAACTATCCCTAGCCTGGGGTAGGCTGTCCTTATGCCTGAGGCCTGCTGAGGACTCTCAGAGCAGCAGACTCCTTCTTGGCTCGCGGAGGGTGTCCCTAGACACGGTATGGCAACCACAGACCACTTCTAGCCTGGGGGATGGTATCCTTAGACCTGTTGCAACCGGTCACAATGGCAGATTACCCCTTGATTTAGGGAGGTACTCCAGGCCCTCTTAAACTGCCCCCAGTGGCAGATTCCCCCTAGGCTTGGGGAAGGTGTCCCTAGGCCTGCTGTGACATCTCACAATGACACTCTCCAAAGGCTAAAGTGATGCATTTAGTCCCACTGAGGATGCTCAGAGTGACAGACTCCATAATTGCTCAGCGAGTTTGTCCCTAGGCTCGCTGCAGCCATTCACACCTGCAGACCCCCCAAGACTGGTGGAGGGTGACCCTCAGTCCGTTTAAATTGTTCACAGCTGCAGAGTTCCCCTCAGCTGGGGTAGGATATAACTAGGCCCACTGAGGCTTCTGACAGTGGCAGATTGACCCTTCGCTGGAGGATGGTTCTCTTTTTTGCAAAGAGGCCACTCAATGTGGGAATACCCCTCTAGGTAGGGGGACCATGGCACTAGCCCCCCTGAGGCCACTCACAGTGGCAGACTCCCCGTATGCTGGGTGATGGTGTTCTTGGCCCCTTGAGGCTGATTAGAGTGGCAGATTTCATCTAATGCAGGAGACAGTGTCCTTCAGCTCGTTAAGACTGCAAACAGTGGAAGACGTCCCCTCAACTAGCGGATGGTGCCTCTACCTACCTGCCAAGGACCACTGAGGACTCTGATAGAGGCAGACGTCCCCTAAACTGGTGGACAGTGCCCCTAAACCTGCTGCTGCCACTCACAGTGTCAGATTCCCCCTAGGGTGAGGAATGGTTACTCTAGGCTACTGAGGCTGCTCAAAGCAGCAGACTTCTCCCTGTCTGGGAAATGGTGTCCCTAGGGCAGTTGCCTGTCTACTTGTTTTGTTTTGTTGTATGTCTCCCCCTTCTATACTGTGAGCCCGTTCTTGGGTATCTGTTGCTGAATTGTAATTTCTGTTGCCGACCTTTCCCTGAGCTTAGTACAATGCTCTTCACACAGTAATCACTCAATAAATAAGATTGAATGAATGCATGAATGCAATGCTCACAGAGGTAAACATCCCCTAGATTGAGGTACAGTGCGACTAGGTACTCAGAGGTCACTGACAGGGGCAGACTGCCCCTAGATTGGTGACAGAGCCGCTGTAGCCACTCATATTGGCAGATTCCCCCTAGGTTTGGGGACTATGCAGCCAGGCCCACTGAGGTTGCTCAAAGCGACAGGCAACGCCTAGGTTGGGCACTGTGCTTTTATACCCTCACATGCTGCTGTCAGCAGCAGACTTCTCCTGAGCTGCGAAATGGTGCCCTAAGTCAGCTATGACCCCCACAGTGGCGGACACCCCATAATTTGGGGGACAGTTCAACCAGACTTTCAGAAACTACTAACAGTGGAAGACACCTCCTAGGTTTAGGGACTGTGCCCTTGTGTTCACTGAGGCTGCTCATACTGTCAGACTCCCCCTAGGCTGAGGAACAGAAACACTAGATGTGCTTAGTCCACTCAAAATGGTAGATGCCCCCTAACCTGAGAGACGGTGCCCCTAAGCCATCTGAGGTTGCTAACAGTGTAAAACTTCCCATAGGCTGGGGGACGCTGTCCTTAGGACCGCTGAGGCTACTCACAGCAGCAGACTCCCTGTATACAGAAGGAGAGTGCCTTTTGAGGACAATCAGAGAGTGGCAGACTTCCTCTAGGCTGGGGGATGGTACACCTAGGTCTGCTGAGGGGACTCTCAGAGGCAGAATCCCCTCAGATGGGGAATCACACCCTAAGGCCTAGTGAGGCCACACACAGCAGCAAACCCCTCCTAGGCTGGGTTTCTTTCATTGGCCAATTTCTCCTAGGCTGAGGGACGGGGCACTTAGACCGGGTACAGTAGCAGATGTCTCCTAGGCTTGGAGAAGGTGTCCCTAGGCCCACTGAGGCACCTTACAGTGGCAGACTCCTTCTCAGGTTGGAGAGAGTGTCCTGAAGCCCGCTAAGGCAGCTCACATTGGCAAATTACCCGTAGGTTTTGAGACGGTGCTGCTAGGCCCTCCGAGGCTGCTCTGAGTGGAATACACTGCTAGGCTCGGGGGACACGCCCCAAGACTTGCTGAAACTCCTCAAAATTGCAGTGCACCTCTAGGCTGAGGAATGGCGTTCATAGGCCTGTAGAGGCTGCTCACAGTGACATTCTCCAACTATGCTGGAAAAGGTGTTCCTAGGACCACTAAGGCCACACAAAGTGACATACTCTCCCTAAACTGGAGGATGGTGCCCCTCAACTGGCTGAGGTCACTCACAGAGGCTGACCTTCCCTAGGATGGGGACAGTTCCCCTAGGGATTTTAAGTCTGCTCACATTGACATACATTGACATACAACCCCTAGGCTGGTGGACAGTGACCTTAGGCTGACTGTGTCTTCTCTGATAGGCAGACTCTCACTTTACTGAAGGATGTATCGTTAGGACCACTGAGGCTGCTTTCAGTGGTAAGACACCTCCAAGGTTTGTGCAGGGTGTACCTAGGGCCGTTGAGGTTGCTCACAGCAGCATAATTTCACTTGGCTGCAGGGCCGTGTCCCTGTGCCCACTGAGTTCACTCACAGTGGAAGACTCCCCTTTGATAGGGAGATGGTGCCCCGAGGCTCCCTGCAGCCATACACAGTAGAAGACTTCCCCTAGCCTGGATACGGTGCCTCTAGTCCCTCTGAGAGACCCCATAGGCTGGGAGACATTGCCCTTAGACCTGCTGAGGCTGCTAACAGAGGCGGAATCCCGCTAGTCTGAGGGATGATGCCTCAAGGCCAGCTGCAACCAATCACAACAGTACCTTCCTCATAGACTGGATGACCATGTCTCCAGGACTACTGAGGTCACTAACAGTGACAAAATCCGCCTATGCTAGAGGAGGGTGTCCCTAGGCCCAGTGAGACCTTTCAAAGTGACACAATCCCTCCCTAGGCTGGGGGAGGGTGTAGCTAGGCCCACTGATGATGTTCACAGTGGCAGTCTCTCTCCCTGCCAAGGGAAAGTATGTCGCTAGAGAAGTTTCACTGGGCCTAGGTATACTCATCTGCTGTCAAGGGATGTCTGTTGCAGTGAGAACCTTCTGTAGGCTTAGGAACCCCCTCCCACAGCCTAGGGGGTGTCTGCCACTATGAGCAACCTCAGCTGTTCAAGGTATACTGTCTCACTGCCTACTGTGTTCCTGGAACTATGAGTACCCTCAGAGGGTATAGGGGAACTGATGCAGCCTAGGGAGAGTCTCCTACTGTGAGTAGCTGTTAATGGGGTCCCATTGTTGGATAAGGACCGTCTCTATGTGTCACCAACGTTTACTTCTCATGCGCTTAGTACAGTGCTCTGCACACAGTAAGTACTCAATAAATATGACTGAATGAATGCCACGGGAAGCATATGTAGTAAATGAAGGGGCACCACCCCTGTAGTCTAAGGGGAGTCTGACACAATGAGCAGCCTCAATGTGCCAAAAGGCACTGACCCCAGCCTAGGAGGAGTCTACACCTGTAAGCAGCCTCAGAAGGCCTAGGGGCACAATCCATGAGCCGAGGGAGTCTGCTCCTGTTAAGGACCTTAGCAGACCTAGGGCATAGTGCCCAGAATAGGGGGAGTCTCGCTCCTTCATACCATTCCTTTCCAAACTCTTTGAACTAGTCATTTACACCCACAGTCTCAAATTCCTCTCGTCCAATTCTCTCATCTCCCCTCCAATCTGGTTTCTGTCCCCTTCACGTCACAGAACCTGGCCTCTCAAACATCAACAATGATCTCCTTCTTTCCAAATCCAAAGATCTCTACTCCATCTTAATCCTCCTCGACCTTCCAGCTGCCTCAATACTGTCTACCACCTCCTTCTCCTGGAAACGTTATCGAACCTCGGCTTCATTGACGCTGTCTTCTCCTGGTATTCCTCTTATTACTCTGGCTGCTCATTCTCAATCTCCTTCATGGGATTCTCCTCTGCTTCCAGCCCCCGAACTGTGGAAATCCCTCAAGATTCTGCTATGGGTCCATGTCTATTCTCCATCTACACCCACTCCCTTAGTCTGGGGTCAGTGCCCCTAGGTCTGCTGAGGCAGTTCACAGTGGGTGGCACACTCTAATTCGGCTGGGAAAGAGTGTACCTCAGGCTTGGTGAGGCCAATCACAGTAGCAGACACCCCTTAGGTTAAGTCATTAATTCGATCGTATTTATTGAGCATTTACTGTGTGCAGAGCATTGTATTAAGTGCTTGGGAGAGAACAATGCAACAATAAACAGGCATATTCCCTGCCCACAGGAGCTTAAGGTCTGCAGGATGGGAAGGGGTGGGCTAAGGTTGTGGGGCAGTGCGCTGCTTACAACATGGGTAAAGCAAGACGTAGTAGATAGGGCCCGGGCCTGGGAGGCAAAAGGGCATGGGTTCTAATCCCGACTCCATAACTTGTCTGCTATGTGGGCTTGGGAAAGTCACTTCATTTCTTGGTGCCTCCATTACCTCATCTGTAAAATGGGGATTGAAACTGTGAGCTCCACGTGGGACAGGGACTGTGTCCAGCACGATTTGCTTGTATCCACCCCAGTGCTTAGTACAGTGCCCGGCTCATAGTAAAGGCTTAAAAAATGCCATGATTATTACCATTATTGTTATAACAGTGGCAAACTCCCCCGGAATCTGTGGATGGTGTCCCAAGGTCTACTGAGGCAATGCATAGCGACAAACTGCCCCTTGCCTAAGGGAGGGTGTCCTGAGGCCAGTTGAGGCTGCTTACTTTGCCAGACTACTCATACACTGAGGGAGGTTCCTCCTGGGCCCTCTGAGCCGCTGACTGTGGCAGACACCCCGAGGCTGGATGATGGTGTCCCTAGGTCCTCTGAGGCCACTCACAATGGCAGATTCCCCCTGGTCTGAAGGAAGGTGTACCTAGGCTTGCTGAGGCCTCTCACAGTGGCAGACTCCTCCTCAGCTGGGGGTGGGTGTCCCTAGATCCTCTGAGGCTGTTCACAATGGCAGACCCCCACCTAGGCTGGAGGAAAGTACCCCAAGTCCCAATGAGGCTGCTCAAAGTATCAGACTATCCCTCTGCTGGGGGATGGTGCATGTAGGCCCACTGTGGCTGCTTACAGAGTCAGACGTCCCCTTGACTGGGAGATGGGGTCCGTAAGTCCCCTGAGACCGCTCAGAGTGGCAGACTCCCCCTAGCCTGGAGGAAGGTTTAGGCTTGCTGAGGCCTCGCACAGTGACAGACTCCCCCTCAGCTTGGGACAGGTGTCCCTAGATCCACCGAGGCCATTCACAGTGGCAGACTCTGCCTAGACTGGGGGAAGGTGTACCTAGTCCCTTTGAGGCTGCTCAAAGTGGCATACCCCTCCTTGACTGACAGAGGGTGTTTCAAGGCCCACTGAGGCTGTTCACAGTGGCAAATTCCCCCTAGGTCAAATTCCCCCTAGGTTCAGAGTCGGTGGCCCTAGGACCACTCAGGCTGCTCACAGTGATCTACACCCCCTTGGCCTTGACTATTCCCCTAGACCCACTGAGACCCCACACAGAGGCAAACATTCCCCGGGCTCGGGAATCATGCCCCAAGCTGCCTGTGCCTACTCACAGCAGCAGACTCTCCAAGGGCTGCATAATGGTGCCCTTAAGCACAGATAGGGCACTCGTAATGGCAGACACCTCCTTGGCTTGGTTACAGTACCCCTTGCTCCTCTGGATCTGCTCACAGCAGCCTACACCTACACCATCTTGGCTGAGGGACAGTGTCCCTAGACCCATTGAAACTGCTTGCAATGGCAGAGTCAACCGACGTTTTGGGATGGTGCCCCTAGGGCGTCTAGGGATTCCTTTAGACTGTGAGCCTGTTGTGGACAGGGATTGTCTCTCTTTATTTCTGTATTGTCATTTCCAAGCGCTTAGTACAGTGCTCTGCGCACAGTAAGTGCTCAATAAATATGATTGAATAAACGAATACAGCTGCTTATGGTCTCAGACTCTCCCTGGACAGTACCTCTAGGCCCACCCCGGCCTGTTAGAGCTGTCAGGTGCAGCTTCCCCTAGGCTGGCAGATAGTGCCCCTAGGTCCGTTGAGACCACTCAAAGGTATACTTCCCTCAGGATAGGGGGAAGGGGGGAGGGTGCCCTTGGGTTTTCTAGCAGACTCCCCAGCTGAGGTCGCTTATGGTAGCAGACTCCCCGTTGGTTAGGGGAGGGTGTCACTAGGTCTGCTGAGGCTGCTTCCATTGGAAGACTACCCCTCAGCTAGTAGAAGGTACCCAGGTGTGGCAGGGGGGCGGGCGGGCTTCCTACAGCTCTGCTACAGCTGCCTTGCAGTAACAGAGGGTCCGTGGCAGCGTCCTGCAGCTATCAAGTGTCCTGGAGTTCCAGAAGGCACAGAAGGATATCCCGTGGCTCTCGGGTGACTTTTGGTGGCAGAGAGATCCAGATTCCTGCAGCTGTCAGGTGGCCTGAGTTGGGAGAGGACCTCAGGGGGGCTTCCTGTTGTTTCCAGGTGGCTTTCGGTGGCAGAGGGCCTCATGTAATCTTTCTGGAGCTGTCAGGTGACCTGTGGTGGTAGATTCCTCCCTGCCGTAGAATGCAAGCTTGTTGTGGGTAGGGGATTTGTGTCTTATATTGTTATATTCCACTGTCCCAAGCGCGTAGTAAAGTGATTCACACATAATAAGCACTCAATAAATATGGTACACTACTGACTGACTATTGTTGTCAGGTGGCAATTAGTGGCAAAGAGCCCCTGGAAGGCTTCCAGCACCTGTCAGGTGGTCTGGGGAGGCAGAAGTCTCCACTGGGGATTTCTGCTGCTGTGAGGTGACTTGGGTGGCAGAAGATCCCTGGGTGAGGGTGGGGGGGCTTGTTCCAGCTCTCAAGCGGCCTGGGTGGGGCATAAGCAACCAATGGGGCTTCTGTGGCAGTCAAGAGCTCGGAGGTGGCAGAGGGCCCCAACAGAGCTTCCTGAGGACGTCAGGTGGTCTTTGTGGCAAAGGTACCCAGGAAGGGGTCCTGCAGGTGTCAGGTGGCTTTGGGTTGCACCGGCCCTCACGAGGATTTCTGCTCCTGTCAGGTGGCATAGGGTGGCATGCGTTCCCAGGAGGGTTCTTGTGGCTGTCAGCTGACTGTTTGTACTAGATGGGCCCATGGGTGCTTCCTGCCTGGAGTTGGCTTAGAGTGGCAGAGAGCCCCAGGAGGGCATCCTACATAAGTCACGTCGCCGGGGAAGGCAGAGGTCCCAACGGGGTCTTCCCTTGACTATATAACATCCGGGTTGGCAGAGGTGCCCATAGAGGCCTCTCTTGGCTGTCAGCTTGCCAGTGGCTGCAGAATTTCCCAAGGGACCTTTCTGCAGTTGTCAGGTGCATTGGGGTGATAGAGCACCGCAGGTGAGCGTCCTGCAGCTGGAAGATGGCCTATGGTGGCAGATGGCCCCAGGGAACCTTCTGCAACTGTCAGGTGGCCTGGGATGGCAGAGGAGGCCCAAGGGGGCTTCCTGCAACTCTCAGATGGTCTGGGGATGCAGAGGATCCAGGGAGGCTTCTGTGACTGTCAGGTGACCTAGGGTGTGTGAAGGTGCCAGGGGAGCTTCCTACAGCTGTCAGGTACCCTGGGGTGGCAGAGGGTCTCAGAGGTGTTTTTGCTGCCGTCAGATGTCCTGAGGTGGTAGTACCGGGGGGCGTCCTCCAACTATCAGGTTTCCCCTTGGATAGTAGAGGGCCCCGGGTGGCTTCCTGCACCTATTAAGTGGCCTGCAATGACGGAAAGCCCCAGAGTATCTTCCTTCCTTCCACTTCCAGCTGATCTGGGGGTGGCAGAGGGTGCCAGGGAGGCTTTTTGCCGTGTCAGGCGCCTTTAGATCTCAGAGATCCACAGGGGGTGTCGCGAGCACCTCCTCTCCCCCGCACCCCTCTCCCCGTACCGACCATGACCTTCCATTCATTCATTCATTCAATCGTATTTCTTGAGAGCTTACTGTATGCAGAGCACTGTACTAAGCGCTTGGGAAGTACAATTTGGCAACATATAGAGACGGTCCCTACCCAACAGTGGGCTCACAGTTTAGAAGGGGGAGATAGAGAACGAAACAAAACATATTAACAGAATAAAATAAATAGAATAAATATGTACAAGTAAAATAAATAAATAAATAGAGTAATAAGCCTCGGTGACACGTAGCAGAATTCAAACCACACTTCTGATCACCAAGGTTACTGTGAAAAGTTTTTTACTTAGTTTTACCAGCGTGCAAGGGAGTGACACATACACACATTCTCTCACTCCACTCCACCAAGTGTCCAATACGGGTCTGAGGTCAACGGAGCCCGTTCTGCCAATGCTTCCTCTTTCTGCTTCCAGCTGCTGCTCTCCTGCTGCTTCTGCTGCTCTCCTGGTGCAGGTGCTTCCCTATATACGTCCTGCGAGAAAAGCTGTGTTGTATCTACGTGCCCCCTTTGCAACTCAAAGAGACCGCCTTTTGTCTGCCTTAGGCGTCGCAACTGGGATCTTAAATGGCAGTCCTTGATTGGTCCAGGCCCGTAACCGGTTAGAACAGGGAGAGAAAGCCACGCTTTCCTCCATTCTCGGCCCCCCCGGGCCCGCAATCACCTGCCCTCAAGTAAAACCCATCAGTGCCTTAAGTCTCTCCCTTGCTGCTGTTTGCGGGATCACAAGCAGTCACTAGAAAGGCAGCTTGCTGTGGGCTGACCAGAGGAGTACATCTGCTCCTGATAGGTGGCATAGTGTGGCATAGGTTCGCGGGGGAGTTCCTGCAGCTGTTCGGTGGCCTTGGGTGGAAGAAGGTCCCAGGGTGGATTCCCAGGACTGTCAGGTGGACTTAGATAGCAGAGAGCCCCAGGGGACATCCCGTATCTGTCAAGTGGCCTGCTGTGGCAGAGACCCCCAGGATGTCTTCCTTCAGCTGTCAGGTCACCTGACAGAGGGCACCAGGGAAGCTTCTTACAGGTGTCAGGTGGCTTTGGGTTGCAGAAGTCCACAGTGGGGATTACTGCTTCTGTTAGGTGGTGTAGTGAGACATAGGTTCCCAGGAGCCTTTCAGGGCCTGTTAGGTGACATTGAGTTTCGGAGGGTCTCAGAAGGTCTTTCTGTGTCTGTCAGGTGGCCTGGAGTAGCAGAGGGCCCCAGGGGGGATTCCCGTAACTGTCAGGCGGCCTAGTTGGCAGAGGGTCCCAGGGGCATTTTGTGTGTCTGTTAGGTGCTCTAGGGTGGCAGAGGGCCATAGGATACTTCTCTCAGCTGCCAGGTTCCCTGAAGTGGTTTTAGCCGGGGTGTTTCCTACAGCTGTCAGGGGGCTTGGGGTGGCATAGGGTTCCAGGGATTTTCTTGTGACAGGCAGATGTACTGGTTTTGAAAAGGATCCTGGAGGACTTTCTGCAGTTGTCTGGTGGCCTGGGCTGGCAGACCACTCCGGGGGGTGGGGGTGGGGGGTTTCTGCAGCAGATGTCAGTGCTCTGGCGTGACAGATGGCTCCAGGGTTGTACATGCAGTAGTCAAGTGACCTAGGATGGCAGGGGTCTCCGGGTGTTTGGAGCTGTTCGTAGCCCTGGGGTAGCCGAGGGCTTCAGGGAATCTTCTGCAGCTGCCATGTAGCCTTGGATGGCTGAGGGCCACAGCGGATGTCCTACATATGTCTGGTTCTCTGGTGTAGTATGCAGTTTACACCTTGCATTAACAATTTGTTAAACTTAAATGCCAAGAGTAGTGTGAATGTCAGGTACTTTTTGCTGGTGGAGAGCCCCAGGGATACTTTCTGCCGGTGTTCAGGTCCCTAATGAGCTGGACTCGCACGGGTGTTCCCGACCTAATAGGATAGTGAGCAGCAGCGCCAGGTGTTTCCTCCAGCTCTCTGCCACCAAAAGGTACCTGTCAGTCACGGGGAGCGTTTCTGGGGCCATCTGCCACCATCATCATCATCATCAACCGTATTTATTGAGCGCTTACTGTGTGCAGAACACTGTACTAAGCGCTTGGGAAGTACAAGTTGGCAACATATAGAGACAGTCCCTACCCATCAGTGGGCTCACAGTCTAAAAGGGTGAGACAGAGAACAAAACCAAACATACTAACAAAATAAAATAAATAAAATAGATATGTACAAGTAAAATAAAATAAATAAATAGAGTAATAAATATGTACAAGCATATATACATATATACAGGTGCTGTGGGAAAGGAAAGGAGGTAAGATGGGCGGATGGAGAGGGGGACGAGGGTGAGAGGAAGGAAGGGGTTCAGTCTGAGAAGGCCTCCTGGAGGAGGTGAGCTCTCAGTAGGGCCTTGAAGGGAAGAAGAGAGCTAGCTTGGCGGATGGGTAGAGGAAGGGCATTCCAGGCCCGGGGGATGACGTGGGCCGGGGGTCGATGGCGGGACGGGCGAGAACGAGGTACGGTGAGGAGATTAGCAGCGGAGGAGCGGAGGGTGCGGGGTGGGCTGTAGAAGGAGAGAAGGTAGGTGAGGTAGGAGGGGGCGAGGTGATGGAGAGCCTTGAAGCTCAGGGTGAGGAGTTTCTGCCTGCCACTGGAAACTTGATAAATACAGTAAGCCCCTGAGGGGACCCCTGCCACCACCGGCCCACTCAGAGCTGCCCCGTGGGGCTTTTGGCAACTGTCAGGTGTCCTAGTGTGGCTGAGGGTTCCTTTCATCCCATTCGCTCTCGGGAGAGTTTACCACACAACTGACCGTCAATCACTGAGCGGCCCCATGTTTTGCAGGCAGGCCCTTCCATCGGGAGGGGGTTTTATGCATCCTTTCATAGGCATGAGGCCGTTTCCCGCTGGTCCAGGCAGATGCACCTAGCCCTCCCCTAGGTGCTCCCACGGGAGCGATCCCTCATTAGTACCCCACGTTCTCCATCGGATCCCCATGGAGCCCCGCCCAAGGACCGACCCACTCAATCAGACCCTGTCCGGAGGGTTCCTTGAAGACTCGAGGCCCAAAGACTTTTGGGAGTCTGATGCTCTCTGTGTAGAACGATCGCCTCCGCCTACCGAGCTACCATCCCTGTCCTGTCCCACGATCTGTCTCGAGGTTGTTGGGAGGCTCGCAGAAGGCGCGGGTAAGCGATATTCAGCCTGGAAAAGGGCGGCATAGCACTGCACTGTGGCCGCGCTGAGCCTCCCAGGGCAACCCCGAGCCCCCCAGCAGTTCCAGCTACAACCACAATGAATTGATTCCTATTGGTGCCTGTCTCGCCTTGGAGAGCGAAAGCTCGTTGTGGCCAGGAAACGTGTGTATTTTATTGCTGGGGTGTACTCCTGCAAAAGTTGACACGAGTCTGCTCCCCGCTGGTCCGGGCAGCTGCCCTTGGCCCTCCCGAAGATGCATCCACGGGAGCGAACCCTCATTGATACCCACATTCTCCATCAGATACCCATGGAACACAGCCCAGGCACCGACCCAGTCATTCAGATCTGTCGGGAGGGTTCTGTGGAGGTTCGGGGCTCAAAAACCTCTGGGAGTCGTCGATCTCCTCTGCCTTCCGAACTACCATCCCCGTCGTGCTCCACGGCCTATCTCGTGGCCGTTGGGTAGCTCGTGCAAGGTGCGTTTGGCAGATATTCAGCCTGGCAAAGGGAGGCTTTGGCAGCGCTGCGACTTTGCTGAGCCCCTCCCCACAACCCTGATGATCTTCTTCCCGCACTTTCTATGCTCCATAAATGTCCGCACCTCTGTCGTGGTATATTACAGGAGTGCGGTAGGTGGAAGTGAATGCTGTCTAGAACGAGCATCACACTACAACGCCCAGATGTCTTTGTTCCAGGAGCCTCCACGCCATTTTCCCTCCCTTCGTGACAGGGCCTGATTGGCTGTGTCGGAGACTGTGCTCAATTACATAGGAACCCTACGGATAGGGCTGGGAATAGTGAGCGTTGGCTCTTGTAGGAACATCTTCGTGGGAGATAAAGCCATCTGCATTTGACAGCTCGGAGCTGGCTCTTTTAAAAGCAGTCATGTGTTATAACCAGGCTCGGGTAAGATGCCGGAACACATGTAGAGCAGCTCAGTGCTTTGACTCTTGGTTGTGGGGTAAACCCTCCTGATGGGAAGGCGATTAAATGAGCCTGATTCTCAGGGGGATTGGGTTCTCCGTGATTTCTATGCATCCCCTCAAGGGGAGTGGTAACAGGTACATAACAAATACCATAATTACTATCATTACGAATGGGAAAACGCCCTGAACATCAGCATTCCACGCCTTCTGAACTCCGCAAAATGGCTGCTAATCCCTGCGGGTCATGACCGTATTTGCAGTTCGGTAGGCGGAGGGGAATGCCGTCTAGAACGCGCATCCCACTACAACTCCCAGATGCCTTTGCGCCTCGAGCCGCTGCGCTCCTCTCCCTCTCGTCGCAACAGGGCCTGACATGGGCGAGGCTTCCCCGCGAGGCATGATGGGAGTGGTAATTCGGTAGACGGAAGTGAAAATGATCTAGAACAACCATCACATTACAACTCGCAGAAGTCCTTACGACCCGAGCCACCCTGACACTTTCCCTCTCCTGGTGACAGGGCCAGATAGGACGGTGGGCCCACCCACGAGGCATGATGGCAGTGGTAGGTCGGTAGGCAGAGGGGAACGCTGTCTAGAACTACTATCAAACTACAACGCCCAGAAGTCTTTTTCCATCATGCCTCTAGCCACTCTAACACACCAGGCGACAGGGCTTGATTGGCTTGTGTCGGTGCCTGGGCTCTATTACATAAGAACTCTTCGCTCTTGTGGGAGCATACTAGGCAGAGACAAGGCCATCTTCATTTGACAGCTCGGAGTGGAGTTAGAGTGGGGTTAGAGCCTCCCAGTGCCCAGACCCTTGGTTGAGTGGTAAACTCTCCCGGGAAGAAATGTAATTAAAGGAGCCTGATTTTGAGCGAGATTGGGGAATCGGTGTTCTCCAAGCAACACCTCAAGGGGAGTGGTAACAGGTAGTTAACAAATGCCATAATTCCTTTCATTATGAATAGAAAAACGCCGTTGAATGCCGACAAGACTTGCGATAAGAAGGCAACTGCCCTGATTCATCTGGCACTAGCCGGCCCCTTTCTGATTCCCAGAGCCTATCGCTATCGAAAGAACCTCGCACCAACCTTCGAGAAGCAGTGAAGCGAGTTGGAAAGGGCGCAGGGCTGGGATATGGCAGACTCGGGACCAAGTCCCTGTTGTGACAGTTTTGTGCTGTCTGACATTGACCAAGACAAACCTGCGGATGAACTACGTGTTAACCCTCTTCTACCGACTGTGAGTCCCGATGTGGGACGCAGGCTGCCTCTGCTCTGGTCATACGGTCACCACACCCACAACTGGCCAAGAATAACCACTGAACCAACATCACTGCGAGAACGCGGGGGCGACAAAGGCATGCCCAGACACCCACCCAAACAATCCGGCCATATCGCAGTGGAAGGGAGCATGGCGTGGTGGATCCGGGCACAAAGACTTCTGGGAGTCGTAGTCTGACTCTCCCTCTCGACTGGCTTTCAGCTCCACCTCCCGAACTACCAGTCCCATCGTACCCCGAGGTAAGGCCAGAGACCAGGGCCAAGAGTGCAGTAGGCGAGGGCGGAGGTCACAGTTAGATCGTCTTCTGAAAGAGAATGATAGTAATTATGGTATTTTTAAGTACTTGCTACCATTCCCTCTGAGGTGTAAGGCAGAGAACATAGAGACACAAAACATGGTTCAGACTGGGCTCCTTTCATTCCAGGGCTAACGGGGGAGTTCACCATCAAGAAACTGAGCGGCTCCATGTACTGAAAGCCGTCCCGATAAATCGGGAGGGGTTTTAACACAACCTTTCATTGGCATGAGGCTGCTCCCTGCAGGTCCACGCAGCTGCCCTTGGCCCTCCTCAAGAGGCTCCATTGGGAGCGAACCCTCATTAGAACTCTCCTTGTCTTCCCTCCCAAACCCTGCCCTCTCCCTGACTCCCTGTTGACGACACTGCCATCCTTCCTGTCTCACAAGCCCGCAACCTTGGTGTCATCCTCGACTCCGCTCTCTCATTCACCCCTCACATCCACGCCATCACCAAAACCTGACGGTCTCAGCTCCACAACATTGCCAAGATCCGCCCTTTCCTCTCCATCCAAACCGCTATCCTGCTCGTTCAAGCTCTCATCCTATCCCGTCTGGACTACTGCATCAGCCTTCTCTCTGATCTCCCATCTTCGTGTCTCTCCCCACTTCAATCCATACTTCATGCTGCTGCCCGGATTGTCTCCCCCTCTAGATCGTGAGCTCACTGAGGGTAGGAGTTGTGTCCGTTCATTTTTATAGCGTACTCCCTCTTGGTCTGAGGACAGTAAGCGCTCAATCAATGCGATTGAATGAATGAATGAAGGAATAAATTAATGAATTTTCGGGGACTCAGTTACCTCGTCTGTAAAAGGGAAGGTGAAGATTGTGAGTCTCATGTAGGCAGGAGTGTGTCTCACCAAATTAGCTAGAATCTACCTCAGCGCCGAGGATATTACCTGGCACAGAGTAAGCGTTTGTGAAGAAATACTAATAGAAGAAAAAGCAAAGAGACCAATAAAAATGCAGGTGCTTTAACAGGGTTCGAATTGGAGGAGAAGGAGGATTACTTTGGACATGTGTAGTTGGATGTGCCCGGGGGCCATACTACACATGGTCCCTGGCTAAAGGAACTGGACAATGTAGACGGGAGAGGTGACGAATATATATTTTCCCAGTGGGATGACGTCATAAAGGATGACGTCATGTCTCTCCCCGTCTCAGTCTATACTTCACTCTGCTGCCTGGATTATCCTTCTACAGAAACGCTCTGAGAATATAACTCCCCTCCTCAAAAATCTCCAGCGGTTACCTATCAATTTTCGCATGAAGCAAAAACTCCTCACTATTGACTTCAAAGCTCTTCATCACCTTGACCCCTCCTATTTCACCTCCCATATTTCCTTCTGCAGCCCAGCCCGCACACTCTGCTCCTCTGCCGCTAACCTCCTCACTGTGCCTCGTTCTCGCCTGTCCCGCCGTCGATCCCTGGCCCACATCCTACCTCTGGTCTGAAATGTCCTCCCTCCTCCCACCTGCAAAACTAGCTATCTTCCGCTCTTCAAAGCCCTACTGAGATCTCACCTCCTCCAGGAGGTCTTCCCAAACTGAGCCCCCCTTTTCCTCTGCTCCTCCTCCTCTCCCCATTACCCCTACCCACTCCCTTTACTCTATCCCTTCCCCTCCCCACAGCACTTGTGTATATTTGGGCATATTCATTACTCTATTCATTTGATTAATGATGAGAATATATCTAAAATTCTATTTAACTATTTCGATTGTATTGATGCCTGTCTACTTGGTTTTTTTTGTTGTTGTCTGTCTCCCCCTTCTAGACTGTGAGCCCGTTGTTGGGTAAGAATTGTCTCTGTTGCAGAATTGTACTTTCCAAGTGCTTAGTACAGTGCTCTGCGCACAGTTAGCGCTCAATAACTATGATTGAATGAATGAATGAATGAACCCAGGTCCTCTGAATTCCAGCCCCAGACCTGTCCCACTCCACGGATTTTTTTTTTCTTTACGGTATTTGTTAAGCACTTACCATGTGCCGGGTACTGTACTAAGCTCTGGGGTAGGTTCAAGCCAATAAGACTGGACACAGTCCCAATCTCCACTTTACAGATGAGGAAACCGAAGCCCAGAGAAGTGCAGCGACTCGCCCGTGGCCACCAGCAGAGCGGGATTAGCACCCAGGTCCTTCCTGCCAACGATCGGATCGAGTTAACGGCCCGTGGATGGCAGAGGGAATTGGCACCAGGGTGACTGGCTTTCTCCTGATGGGACTATCGGGACTTCCAGAGGTGAGAATCGCGGCCTTCGACGCCATCTACTCGACCACGCTCCTGGCCAACGGTGCCCTCCTCCTCGCCCTCCACGCCGACCGCCGTTTCCACATGCCCATGAACTTCTCCCTCGCCAACCTGTCGTTGTTGGACGTCTCCCGCCCAACGGCCGCGGTGCCCAAGACAAAGCGGGGCCTCACCACCCGAAACCGGCGACCTCGTTGATCGGGTGCGCCCTTCAGCTCTATTTCCTGGTGGCCCCGGAGCGGATGGATGTCTTCCTCCTGGCGGTCACGGCCTCTGACCGTCACTGGGCCGTCCTCCACCCTCTCTGCTACGTTGTTCTCATGGGCGGGAGGGTGTGCGTCGTGCTGGCAGCCGGGGCCTGGCCGGCCCGCTTTCTCAACTCCCCCCTGCACGCGTCCTTCCCCTTCACGCTGACCTTCTGCAGCTTCGTCCGGGTGGACCAGTACTACTGCGACGTCCCTCCGGTGACGGCCTTGTGCCGCTCTGGCGGCGGGCAGGATCGGAGCCTTCTCCATCATTTTAGGTTCAAACGTCCTCGTCTCGGCAGCCATCTTGAAGAGCCGCTCGGTCGAGGGGAAGAGCCGGGCCTGGTCCACCTGCACCTCCTGCCTGCTGGCCTTCGGCCTCTTCTATGGCCCCACCATCTCCGGTTACATCCGGCCGTCTTCCGGTCACTCTCCCGGAAGTGACGGGCTCATGGACATGCTTTATGGCGTCCTTAACCCCCTAATCGACAGCCTGAGGAACGAAGAGTTCAAGGGGCCCCTCCGGTATTTGCTGAGGCAGAGGTTGGGCCAGGCTGGGATCTGTGGGGCACCAATAGGACCGCTGTGGATTGGACTCCCACCGGAGACGGTGCGCTGGACTGAGCATTTGGTAAAACTCAACAGGAGAATCATTCCCTGTCCACGCGGAGCTTAGACTCTTTGGAAGCTGTGTGGCTTAGTGGAAAGCCCCCGAAGCTGGGCGTCAGAGGACTTCATTTATTCATTCATTCAGTCAGTGATATTTATTGAGCGCTTCCTTTCATTCTTTCATCCATTCATTTGTACTTATTGAGTGCTTACTGTGTGCAGGACACTGTATGCAAGGTACTGTACTAAGCAGTTGGGAGAGTACAATATAACAATAAACAGACCCTTTCCCTGCCCACAGCGAGCTCGCAGTGGGTTCTGATCTTGTCTCCGCCACTTCCCTGCTGTGTGACCTTGGGGTAGTCACTTCACTTCTCTAGACTGTAGGTTTGGAGTGTAGCTGTACTCTGTAAGCTCGTTGTGGGCACAGAACGTGTCTGTTGTTGTTAAATCGTACTATCCCAAGCACTTAGTTCAGTGTTCTGCACACGATAAGCGTTCAGTAAATACGACTGAATGAATTAAATGAACTCTGTGTCTCAGTTCCTTCATCTGCAAAATGGGGGTAAAATACGTATTCTCCCTCCTACTTAGACTGTGAGTCCCATGTGGGACCTGATCATCTTGTGTCTACCCCAGTGTTTACTACAGTGTTTATTACACAGAAGCAGTGTGGCCCAATGGAAAGAGCACGGGCTTTGGAGCCAGAGGTCATGGGTTCAAATCGCGACTCTGCCAGTTGTCAGCTATGTGACTTTGGGCAAGTCACTTAACTTATCTGTGCCTCAGTTACCTCATCTTTAAAATGGGGATTAAGACCGTGAGCCCCCCGTGGGACAACCTGATCACTTTGTAACCTCCCCAGCGCTTAGAACAGTGTTTTGCACATAGTAAGCACTTAATAAATGCTATTATTATTATTATTATCGTTATTATTACAGAGCTTGACATATAGTTAGCGCTTTAACAAGTACTCTAATCAGTGAAACAGATCAAAGGGTACTGACAGCTGGTGGACTCAGAATAAAGGATTAAGGGGACAACTGAGTCTATGATTTATTTGAATGTCTGTCTCCCTCTACTGCCTGTAAACTTATTGTGCTCTCCCAGGTGCTTGGTACACTGCTTTGCACACAGTCAGTGCTCAATGAATAACAATGCTTGCTTGATTGATGGACTGATAGATATAAATAAATATATAGACAAGTTTAGAGACACAGTGTGTCCAAGTGGATAGAGCACGGGCCTGGAAGTCAGGGGACCTCCCGCGCACCCCCCTCTCTTTTCCCCCTCTCCTTCCCCCCATCTTACCTCCTTCCCTTCCCCACAGCACCTGTATATAGGTATATATGTTTGTACATATTTATTATTCTATTTATTTATTATACTTGTACGTATCTATTCTATTTATTTTATTTTGTTAGTATGTTTTGGTTTTGCTCTCTGTCTCCCCCTTTTAGACTGTGAGCCCACTGTTGGGTAGTGACTGTCTCCATATGTTACCAACTTGTACTTCCCAAGCACTTAGTACAGTGCTCTGCACACAGTAAGAGCTCAATAAATACGATTGATTGATTGATTGATTGACCTGGATTCTACTCTCAGCTCTGCCACTTGCCTGCTATGTGACCTTGGGCTAGTCACTTCACTTTTCTGTGCTTCAGTTTCTTTTTCTATAATATGGAGATTCAAATCATATTGCCACTTTTACTTCGAGCTGAACCCCATTGGGGACAGGGACTGTGTCTGACCTGATTAGCGTGTTTCTGTCAAGCACTTAGTATAGTGCTTGGAACAGAGTAAGCACTTAACAAATGCAATGGCGATGATGATATTAATACTAATACTGCTGATAATGACATTATGATCATGTGTGGGAATGGAATACTAGCCCCTTCGCTTCTCTGTGCCTCAGCTGCCTCATCTGGAAAATGGGGAGGAAACTGTGAGCCCTACGTGGGACAACCTGATTACCTTGTATTTATCCCAGCGCTTAGAACAGTGCTTGGAATATAGCGAGCACTTAACAAGTACCAAAATAATAATAATAATAATAATTATTATTATTATTATTATTAATATGTGCTTTGTTACTTTTTTATGTACCCTCCCCAGCATTTATTAAAGTGTCTAGCACTTAGTAGGTCTGTGATAGAATAAAAAGAGCAAAACTGATTGCACGTGAACTTCTTTGGACTGCAAACTTCTTAAGGGCGGGGGAGATGTGTCTTGTACTCTTCCAAGCATTTAGTACAGTACCTAACACTGGCGAGGTGTTCAATAACTGCCAGTGACAGATTGATCTCCGGGATCTCCATTATACTGTAAGCTACTTGAGGGAAGGAGACGTATAACTTAATATTCATTCAATCGTATTTATTGAGCGCTCCCTAATCTCCTCACCGTGCCTCGTTCTGGCCTGTCCCACCGTCGACCCCCGGCCCACGTCATCCCCTTGGCCGGGAATGCCCTCCCTCTGCACATTCGCCAAGCTAGCTCTCTTCCTCCCTTCAAGGCCCTACTGAGAGCTCACCTCCTCCAGGAGGCCTTCCCAGACTGAGCCCCTCTTTCCTCTCCCCCTCCTCCCCCTCTCCATCTCCCCGCCTTACCTCCTTCCCCTCCCCACAGCACCTGTATATATGTATGTATGTTTGTATGTATTTATTACTCTATTTATTTATTTTATTTGTACATATTCATTCTATTTATTTTATTTTAATATGTTTTGTTTTGTTCTCTGTCTCCCCCTTCTAGACTGTGAGCCCACTGTTGGGCAGGGACTGTCTCTATATGTTGCCAACTTGTACTTTCCAAGCGCTTAGTACAGTGCTCTGCACACACTAAGTGCTCAATAAATACGATTGAATGAATGAATGAATGAATGAATGAGCGCTTGCTGTGTGCAAAGCACTGCACTGAGCGCTGCTGTCTTATGTGCTTCAAGATTTTGAAGCAGCACGGTCTAATGGAAAGAGTATGAGTCTGGGAGTTAGAGGACCTGGGTTCTAATGCCGGCTCCTCCACCTGTCTGCTGCGTGACCTCGGGCAAGTCGCTTCACTTTTCTCTGCCTCAGCCTTCTCCTTGCAAAATGGGGATTCCATCCCTGTTCTCCCTCTCCTCTACACAGAGAAGCCAGTTGTTAATTCCTCTGCGCCCCAGTTAACTCATCTGTAAAATGGGAATTAAGACCGTGAGCTCCATTTGGGACACGGACTGATTCCTATCCGATTACCTTGAATCTACCCCAGAGTTTAGTACAGTGCCTGGCACGTGGTAGGTGTTTAACAAATGGCATAAAATAAGCAGAAAATGTAATAGACTGTGAGGCCAGTATGAGGCAGGGAATGTGTCCGACCTGATTTTGTTGTATCTAACCCTCTGCTTAGTACCCATATTATAATGATGATGATGATGATGATGATGATGATAATAATTATTATTATAATAATAATAATAATAATAAAGTACTTAGGATAGGGTTAGCACTCAGTAGGTGCTCAACAAATGCCATCAAGTGATCAATTATGTATTGTGTCTTTGGTAGCTCCAAATAGCACAAAAATGGCTAACACAGAGAGCTTGTGGAGGATTGTGGGGAATATTTGCCACACCGAGGGAAGGCTGAAATCCTGATTCCATGCTTTTTTTTTCTAAATGGAATTTGCTGAGTGCTTGGTATGTGTCAGGTACTGTTCTAAACGCTGGGGTATATACAAGTTAATTAGGTTGGAACAGTCCACGTCCCTCATAGGGCCCACAGTGAATTTAACAGTCCAGAGGGGGAGACTGATACTCTCCCAAGCCTTCAGTACAGTGCTCTGTACAGAGAAGAAATTCAATAAATACTGTCAACTGATTGATACATATGTTTGTATATGTTAATTAATTGTTCTATTTATCCTTATGCATACTTACACATTCAATTTTTTATTCAACCATTTCATCCTGACCGATTTCCTGTTAAGTCCTCATTTTTCCTTCTGCTTTTATTCTTTTAAGTACTTTTGATCTCTCCTCCCATTAAATTGTATGCTCCTTGAAGGCAAGGCAGTGTGTCTCTTGAACTCTTCTGAGTGCTTAGTACTTACTGCTGAATGCTTAGTACAGTACAAATCTCAATGCTTAGCTCAGTATTAAGGACCCAGTCGGCTCTGGATAAGCATCGCCGATTGATTGATTGGACAGGGAAAAACCAGCTGGAAACCAAATTTATCCTATATAGAAGTTTGGTGAATGGCCACCCTAGTGTGCGAGTATACATGTATGTATGCATGTGTGAGAATGAAGGTAATGATAATGATGCTATGCGTTAAGCGCTTACTATGTGCCGAATACAGTTCTAAGCGCTGGGGGAGATACAAGGAAATCAGGTTTTACCAGGTGGAGCTCACGGTCTTCGTCTCCATTTTACAGATGAGGGAACTGAAACACGGAGACGTTAAGTGATTTTCCCAAAGTCAAACAGCTGACAAGTGGCAAAGCCGGGATTAGAACCCACGAACTCTGACACAAAAATCTCCAGTGGCTACCAATCAATCTGCACATCAGGCAGAAACTCCTCACCCTGGGCTTCAAGGCTCTCCATCACCTCGCCCCCTCCTACCTCACCTCCCTTCTCTCCTTCTACAGCCCACCCCGCACCCTCCACTCCTCTGGCGCTAATCTCCTCACCGTACCTCGTTCTCGCCTGTCCAGCCACCGACCCCTGGCCCACGTCATCTCCCGGGCCTGGAATGCCCTCCCTCTGCCCGTCCGCTAAGCTAGCTCTCTTCCTCCCTTCAAGGCCCTACTGAGAGCTCACCTCCTCCAGGAGGCCTTCCCAGACTGAGCCCCCTCCTTCCTCTGCCCCTCCTCCCCCGTCCATCCCCCCGTCTTACCTCCTTCCCTTCCCCACAGCACCTGTATATATGTATATATGTTTGTACATATTTATTACTCTATTTATTTATTTATTTATTTTACTTGTACATATCTATTCTATTTATTTTATTTTGTTAATATGTTTGGTTTTGTTCTCTGTCTCCCCCTTTTAGACTGTGAGCCCACTGTTGGGTAGGGACTGTCTCTATGTGTTGCCAACTTGTACTTCCCAAGCGCTTAGTACAGTGCTCTGCACACAGTAAGCGCTCAATAAATACGATTGATGATGATGATGATGACTCCCAAGTCCAGGTTCATTCCACTAAGCCACGGCTGTTTCCCCCGCATAGGTATGAGCTTATATGTCTGCATATGTGTTCATGCATGTGTGTGAGTGTAGACACGTGCATTCGTGAGTGTGCATGCATATATACGTACATATGTACATACATGCATGCCCATGTACGTGTGGGCGTATGTTTCCACATATGCTTATTTATCTGTGCATATGCACATATGCACAAATTCATTCAATCATATTTCATTCAATTATATTTCACTCAATCGTCTTTACTGAGCACTTTCTGTGTGGAGAGCACTGTACTAAGCGCTTGGGAGAGGACAATTCAGCAACAGAGACAATTCCTACCCAACAACAGACTCACAGTCTAGAATGGGGGAGACAGACTTCGAAACAAGTAAACAGGCTTCAATGACATCAACATAAACAAACAGAATTATAGATATATGCAAATCATGTATATAATTCATTAATTCATTCAATCGTATTTATTGAGCACTTACCGTGTGCAGAGCACTGTACTAAGCGCTAGGGAAGTACAGGTCGGCAACATATAGAGACGGTCCCTACCAACAACAGGCTCACAGTCTAGAAAGGGGAGACAGACAACAAAACAAAATATGTACACAGGTGTCAAAACCTTCAGAATAAATAGAATTATAGCTATATGCACATCATGAACATAATAGAGTAGTAAATACTTTCAAGTAAAATAAATAGAGTTCTAAATTTGTACAGATATATATAAGTGCTGTGGGGAGGGGAAGGGAAGAGGGGAGGGAAAAGGGGGCTCAGTCTGGGAAGGCCTCCTGAAGGAGCCTTCAAAGACCTCTTAGTAGGGCTTTGAAGGGAGGAAGAGAGCTAGTTTGGCAGATGTGTGGAGGGAGGGAATTCCAGGCCAGGGGAAGGACATAGTCCAGGGGTCGACGGCAGGACAGGTGAGAACAAGGCACAGTGAGGAGTTTAGCGGTAGAGGAGCAGAGATCACAGGCTGGGCTGTAGAAGGAGAGTAGTGAGGTGAGGTAGGAGAGGGCGAGTTGATGGAGAGCCCTGAAGCCGAGAGTGAGGAGTTTTTGCTTGATTCGGAGGTTGACAGGCAACCACTGGAGATTTCTGAGGAGGGGAATGACATGCCCGAGCGTTTCTGTACAAAGCTAATCCGGGCAGCAGAGTGAAGTATAGACTGGAGCGTGGAGAGACAGGAGGATGGGAGATCCATGCATACATAATGTATATAATGTATACAAATGTGTGCATATGTTTGTATGAGTCACTTCACACTTATCTGTACCTCAGTTACTTCATTTGTAAAATGGTGATTAAGACTGTGAGCCCCGCGTGGAACAACCTGATTACCTGGTATCAACTCCAGCGCTTGGAACAGTGCTTGGCATGTAGTAAGTGCTTAACAAATACCATCATCATCATTATTATTATTATTTGCACATATGTATGGCTGCATACATACATATGCCTATATGTACACCGCAAACATGTATGTATGTGAGCGTGCTTGTGTGTGTGTGTGTGTGTGTGTGAGTATGGGGCTATGCATCTATGGATATAAATAATAATAATAATAACAATAATAATAATAATAATAATAATAATAATAATAATAATAATAACATTTATTAAGTACTTATTACGTGCAAAGCACTGTTCTAAGCTCCGGGGAGGTTACAAGGTGATCAGGTTGTCCCACGGGGGGCTCACAGTCTTAATCCCCATTTTACAGATGAGGTAACTGAGGCACAGAGAAGTTAAGTGACTTGCCCAAAGTCACACAGTTGACAATTGGAAGAGCCGGCGTTTGAACCCATGGCTTCTGACTCCAAAGCCCGTGCTTTTTCCACAGAGCCACGCTGCTTCTCAAATGTAAATGTATGTGTACTTGTGCATGTTTGTGTGTTTTCAGCAACCTCGTCCAACACATTTTAGCGAAGCCTCGAGGCCTAGACGAGAAACCAACTATTCAGCTAAGGAAAACTATCCGAAGAAGCTTTGTCTGGGAGCTGAGAGTCCAGAAGGCTTGGCTCCGATCAGGACAGAAGCTTGCTGATTTCCCTGGCCGACTCCATTCTCGGCCTCCTCTCTGTTGGGACCGAATCTGGGGTCACTCCTAGGACATAGAGGAAATGGGGTGTGAGGGTGTCAGCATCCTCCGCTCCCCTCCTTATCCCTTCCTGTGACCCTTCTTCCCTTCATCCATCCCAGCAGCCCAAGAGCCATACGAAGCATCTCTGATGCTCTGACACTTGTCTCTCCCAGGCTAAAACGATCTCGGTGGAAGCGTTGCCCATCGCAGGGATTCTTTTGTGAATTCGTAAAAGTGCAACGCGTGGAGCTCTTCAAAACCTATTAATATGACGCAAGAGGGTGGACTTCCTAACGAGGTCTCAGGGGCCTACCAGCTAGACCGAGCATTCGGTGGAGGGCGCCCGGGGCTGAGGGTAACGGAAAAAGGAAACGGCAGCTGCCGGAAAAGTTTAGCCCCATTCCAGAGAGGAAAATCAAGTCGCACGGAGGCCCGGTTCTCACGCAGTGAGGAGGGAGAGGCGGGGAAAAGGAACAGCGAATGCGAAAGAATGCTGGACTTTTTCCTGATTCCTTCTCGGGCCTGATTCCCTCCTGCCCCTCCGAATTCCTCAGATCGCTGGACCCTGTCGGCACACCCGGGGCCAGCAGGAGGGATTTTATTTTCTCTTAGAGGGGATTCCCCCCTCCCCAGCTCACATCCCGACTGAGAGGTGGAGGAGAAGCATGAGAAACAGCGTGGCCTAGTGGCTAGAGCCCGGGCCTGAGAGTCGGAATGACCTGGGTTTCTAATTCCACCTCCTCCTCTTGTCTGTCCCCGGCCCACTTTATCCCCCTGGCCTGGAATGCCCTCCCTCCCCACATCCGCCAAGCTAGCTCTCTTCCTCCCTTCAAGGCCCTACTGAGAGCTCACCTCCTCCAGGAGGCCTTCCCAGACTGAGCCCCCTCCTTCCTCTCCCCCTCCTCCCCCTTCCATCCCCCCGTCTTACCTCCTTCCCTTCCCCACAGCACCTGTATATATGTATATATGTTTGTACGTATTTATTACTCTATTTATTTATTTATTTATTTTACTTGTACATATCTATTCTATTTATTTTATTTTGTTAATATGTTTGGTTTTGTTCTCTGTCTCCCCCTTCTAGACTGTGAGCCCACTGTTGGGTAGGGAATGTCTCTATATGTTGCCAACTTGTACTTCCCAAGCGCTTAGTACAGTGCTCTACACACAGTAAGCGTTAAATAAATACGACTGATTGATTGACTGACCATTGACAAGCCACATCTCTGTTACTCAGTCCCCTCATCTGTAAAATGGGGATTAAGACCTTGCCCAACCTGATTAGCCTGTATCTACCCAAGTGCTTAGTACAATGCCTGGTTGATAGTAAGTGCTTAACAGTGACTACCATCTTTGTTATGCTGTACTCTCTCAAACGTTTAGTCCAGTACTCTACACACAGTAAGCACTCAATAAATTCCATTGATTGATTGTTTGATTGTCTTTTGTAAAGTCATATGCGACTTTGCAATTCGTCACCTAGTCTAGGACTGAAAGATATGAGACATGGGTTCGAGAACCGTCTCTGCTATTTTTGGCTCTGTGACTTTTGGAAAGCCCTTTAACTTCTCTATGCCTCAGTTTCCTCATTGGTAAAATGGGGATACGATACTTGTTTTTCCTCCCTTTGAGAATATTAGTCCAGGGACTGTGTCCAATCAGCTTTTCGTGTATCAATCTCAGCACTTATAGTATGGTGCTGGGTCCATAAATAACAGCATTATAAAAATTGCATAGGCGTATGCCCCGAAGAAAGGAAACAAGTACAAAAGTGGAAAGACGTGTTGGGAGGAAAAGTTGTGAATTAGTCTGAGAAGTTTTCCTGGAGGAGATGAGAATTTTTTTGAGAAGGCTTTTAAATTGAATTAACTGAGTCCAGTTCTCTTCTGTGGTATTAAAGGTATTTATTAAGTGCCCACTGTGGGCAGTGCACTATATTAAGCGCTTGGGAAAGTTCAACAGGAAGCAAAGAGCTTAGTACAGGGCTCTTGACTCAGTGGAATGAGCATGGGCCTGGAAGTCAGAGGTCATGGGTTCTAATACCGGCCCCGCCTCTTGTCAGCTATGTGACTTTGGGCAAGTCACGTAACTTCTCTGTGCCTCAGTTACTTCATCAGTAAAATGGCAATTAACACTATGAGCCCCACGTGGGGCAACCTGGGGGGAACAATCCCCTCAGCGCTTAGAACAATGCTGGACACATAGTAAGCGCTTAACAAACACTATTATTATTATTAATCCAGGCTCTTTCTGCTGCATAACCTTGGGCAAGTCACTTCACTGTTCAGGGCCTCATTTTTCTCATCTGTAAAATGGGGATTCAGTACCTGTTCTCCCTCTAGACTGTGAGCTCACTGTGGGCAGAGAATGTGTCTACCAACTCTGTTATATTGTACTCTCCCAAGCGCTTAGTACAATGTGTGCACACGGTAAGCATGCAATAAATACCACTGATTGATTCATTCCTCTAGACTGTAAACTCACTATGGGCAGGGACTGTGTCTACCAACTCTGTTATATTGTACTCTCCCAAGCGCTAAGTACAATGCTCTGCACATAGGAATAAATGATTGTTTGATTGAAGGATTCTCCCTCCTCCTTAGAATGTGAGCGCCATGTAAAACAGGAACTGTGCCCAGCTTGATTATCTCATATTTCTCTCAATGTTTAGTAGAGTGATTGGCACAGAGTAAGTGCTTAACAAATACAACTACTATTATTATTGTTAGGAGATTATTTATTATTAACTTATATTAATAATAAAAACATTTATTAAGTAATTATTGATAAAAATCAGCTTCCTCAGTACTTTGGCAGTCACCATTTCCCTTGGCGATTTTGTACACGTTGATTTGCCTCTTTGGCTGCACCAATCAGTCAATAAATCATATTTATTTAGCGCTTCCTGTATGCAGAGCACTTTGCTAAGCGCTTGGAAGAGTAGAGTATAATAGACTTGGCAGATACATTCCCTGCCCACAACGAGCTTAGAGTCTAGAGGGGCTCACACAGCAGACAAGGGGTGGAGCAGGATTCGAACTCATGTCCTTCTGACTCCCAAGCCCATACTATATCAATTTGGCCATGCTGCTTCCAGCGCTTAGAACAGTGCTTGGCACATAGTAAGTGCTTAACAGATACCATAATTACTGGAGCAGGCAGTATGCACTTCAAACCTATAATGAGCTCAGTGCCATAGCCTCAGTATGCCTTACCCATGCATCCCTTCTCGTGGATAGGGTTTCTTGGAATCGACCAATCCGTCAATTAATCAACTAATAAATCAATCAATAACTAATAGTGCTTATTGAGTGCGTTTTGAGTGCTAAGCACTCCACTAAATGCTTGGGAGAGTAAACAGAAACAAGACCCAGGGGCAAGTAATCAATGGCATTTATTGAGCACCTACTGTATACAGAGGATTGTGCTACTACTACTACTACTACTAATTATGTTATTTGTTTAACACTTACTATAATAATAATGATAATACCATTTGTTAAGCGCTTACTATGTGCCAAGCACTGTTCTAAGAGCTGGGGGATACTAGGTAATCAGGTTGTCCCACACGGGACTCAAAGTCTTAATCCACATTTTACAGATGAGGTAACTGAGGCCCAGATAAATTAAGTGACTTGCCCAAAGTCATGCAGCTGACAATTGGCGGAGGTGGGATTAGAACCCATAACCTCTGACTCCCAATCCCGGGCTCTTTCCACTGAGCAACGCTGTTTTTCTATGTGCCAAGAACTGTTCTAAGTGCTGGGGTAGATACAAGGCAATCTGCTTGAACACAGTCCCTGTCCCACATGCGGCTCACAGTCTCAATCTCCATTTTATTCATTTATTTAATTCATTCAATCACGCTTATTGAGCGCTTACTCTGTGCCGAGAGCTGTACTAAGCTCTTGGAAAGTCCAATTCGGCAACAGAGACAATTCCTACCCAACAATGGACTCGCAGTCTAGAAGGGGGACACAGACAACGAAACAAAAGTAGACAGGCATCGGTAGCATTTTACAGATGAGGTAATTGAGACAAAGAGAAGTGAAGTGACTTGCCGAAGGCCACACAGTAGACAAATGGTGGAGTCGGGATTAGGCATCTGATTCCCAAGCTCATGCTCTTGCCTATAGGCCGTACTAAGCACTTGGGAGGGTATAATAGAGGCAGAAGACCTGGCCCCCCTTTGCCTCAGCTCCCTCTCCCCTCCCCATTATCCCACCTCTATCCCTTTGCTTTACCCTCCTCCCTGCCCAAAGTACTTTTGTACATATCTATAATTCTACTTATTTACATTAATGCCTGTTTAATTCTTTCGATATATATATATATATATAGATCTATAATTCTATTTATTTATATGGATACTATTGAAGCTTGTTTACTTGCTTTGATGTCTGCCTCCCCCTTTCTAGACTATAAGTCAAGTGTGGGCAGCGATTGTATCTCTTTATTGCTGAACTGTTCTTTCCAAATGCTTAGTACAGCGCTCTGCACACAGTAAGTGCTCAATAAATACGGTTGGACGAATGAATGAATATTTCTTACCCTCAGGAAGGTTACAATTTAATAGGATGAGCACTTACTGTGTCCAGAGTACTCTACCGTGCACTTGGGAGAGTAGAATAGAGGTAGAAAATCTGATCCTGACCTTACACTCTAGTAGTATTAATTGAACACCTACTGGGTACAGAGCTCTGTACTGAGCATTTGGGAGAGTAGAACAGAGGTAGAAATCTTGATCCTTGCTTTCAAGGAGCTTCCGCCCTAAAAGGTATAGCAGACTTGCAGTGAGCAGTTTGAAGCAGTGTGGCTTAGTGGAAAGAGCCCGGACTTCGGAGTCAGAGGACCTGGGTTTTAATCCCGGCTCTGCCATTTGTTTGCCATGTGACCTTGGGCCAGTCGCGTCGCTTCTCTGGGTCCCAGTTACCTCATATCTACCCCAGTGCTTAGAAAAGTGCTTGACACTTATTAAGTTCTTAACAAATATCACGTGGCCCTACTGCTCCCGGAAGGATCCTCTCCTCCGGATGCCACCGCGAGGACCGGGGCCCCCCCACCCTCCTTCCTTCCCTCCCTCCGTCCGTCTGTCCCAAAGGAGCTTGCTATTCGGGCTCCCATGTCCCACGGCCGGGCTCCTGGACCTCCCCTGCCCGGACATCTGCATCCCCCCCGCCCGAGGACACCGAGGCCCCTGGACTGGGACTCCATCCCCACCACCCCCGTCATCACTACACTCACCCCTCTAAGCCACCTCCACTCTGTCCAAGTAGTCAACTGGGATCGTGGGACATTGTGTCCGCCTGCTTGATCGTGAGACAGTGTTTCCCCCTGCTTCCATTAACCCCCCAATAAGCGACCTTCTTTGAAGAGCCACCCCCACCCCCCCTTCCCGGTCCGCACCTGACTGATTTCCCCCAGCCCCCCGCTCCCCTCCCCCGGGAAAAAAGACCCTTGTTATCACCGAGTTACTTTAACAACAACCTCATTCGCATCTAGTCAGCCCGTCCATGCTATCTGGCTGTTCACTCCTCTCCCCAGGCATCTCCGCTCCCATGAACCCCGTTAACAGTTCCGCCCTACTCCATAGGGCTCCGTCCTCCATCACCTCAGAGACATTTTTGCCAAGAGCCCCTGGACTCTCTTTGCCATTAACCTCTCTCTTTGATTTGATTTGACTGATCTATGGACAATTCATCCTTCTGCTTTGAGAATCATCTACCTATTTTATGGTCACTTCTGCTTGTTAATTGTTAACTGCTCTCTGTGATATCTGCTTATTTTATTATTCCCAACGAATGTTAATTGTTAACGTCTCTCAATGATTTCATCACTTGCTTATTTTACTGCCATCGCGTGTTAATTAACTGCTCTCTGTGATGTCATTGTTTGCATATTTTATTATTGCCATAGCATGTTAATTGTTACTCTCTGTGATGGCACCTACTTATTTTATTACTGCTACTGCATTAGTGCTACTTCATGTTAATTGTTAACTACGAGCTGTGCTGTCATTTACCTTGCTGACCTCACTATGAACTATCAATTCCTTTGCTCCCAACTGTCCTTCGCATTGCTCACCTTCCCCTTCCCCCTCCCACCCAACTCTTTCCCTCCCTTTCCCCCACCCCACACGTCCCCCTTACCCCTCCCCAGAATCCCTCTGTACCAGCGCCAACCCTCAACTCCTCCTCTCCAACCCCATCCCAGTTCTCTTTTCTCATCGCCACACCTCTTTCTTCTCTCCCCGCCCAGGCCCTCACCTACTCTTCCCAATCCAAACCCTCCCCACCCCTCGCACCCTTCCCCCTCCCTCCCCTCCCTCCAGAGCTGCTTCCAAGTGTGGCCTTTGGAATCCCCGCTCCATTATAGGTAAGCTCCTTTTCATCCTGGACCTATTCCTTTCCAGCTCTCTACTCCTCGCCCTAACCGAAGCATGGCTCTCTCCGGATGACACGGTCTCCTCTGTTGCTCTCTCCAGAGGCTTCTTCTTCTCACACTCTCCCAGACTCACCTGAAAGGTTTCCTTCTCACTCCCCAATGTCACTTTCGCACTATCCCCCTTCTCCCTTCCCTTTTCTTCCCCTCTTTGAAGTCCACATTATTCGCCTTTTCAACGCCCTCCAGATTCTTGTAGCCATCATCTACCGCGACCCCAGCCCCACCTCCAAATTCTTAAACGACGTTGACCCCTTTCTCACCTTCCTTCTCTCCTTTTCCTTGTCCACTCTGATCTTCGGAGACTTCAACACCCACATGGATGTCCCTGGTGACTCCTCTGCTGCCCGCCTTCTATCTCTCCTTGACGCTGCCAACCTCCTGCTCCACACCACCTCGCCCACTCACCAACGTAGTCACACCCTTGACCTCATCATCTCCTACCGCTGCATTATCTCCACCCTCACCAACTCTGAATTCCCTCTCTCTGATAATAACCTTCTCACCTGCCTCTTCACTCACATCCCTCTCCCCTGTGAATGTATATTACTACCTTAAAAAGACCTCCGCTCTCTCGACCCTATTCATTTTTTTCATAGCATCACACCCCACCTCGCCTCTCTTTCCTCTCGACCCAATTTAATGACAAGATCACTGCTCTCAATTTTACCCTCTCTACTCAACGCAACTCACTCACTCCCCTTTCCCTTCGCCGCTCTCGTGCCACTAACCCACAGCCTTTGATCACTGCCACAGCCCTCCTCCTTCGATCTTATGCTCGAGCTGCTGGCAAAAGTGTAAACACAAAGCCAACCTTGTT
The DNA here is from genome assembly GCF_015852505.1 of Tachyglossus aculeatus. Classification (NCBI taxonomy): domain Eukaryota; kingdom Metazoa; phylum Chordata; class Mammalia; order Monotremata; family Tachyglossidae; genus Tachyglossus; species Tachyglossus aculeatus. The sequence continues at coordinate 5,239,379 of NC_052089.1, read as the reverse complement.
CACTTCAAGCTTATCCTTTCCTACCTTAACACTGCCCTCTCCTCTGCCACTCATAACTTTTTCTCCTCCCTTATTCATTCATTCAATCGTATTTATTGAGCGCTTACTGTGTGCAGAGCACTGTACTAAGCGCTCGGGAAGTACAAGTTGGCAACATATGGAGTCGGTCCCTACACAACAGTGGGCTCACAGTCTAGAAGGGGGAGACAGAGAACAAAACAAAACATATTAACAAAATAAGTAGAATGAAAATCTACAAGTAAAATAAATAGAGTAATAAATACGTACAAACATATATACATATATACAGTTGCTGTGAGGAAAGTAAGGTGGGGGGATGGAGGGGAGAGGAGGGGGAGAGGAAGGAGGGGGCTCAGTCTGGGAAGGCCTCCTGGAGGAGGTGAGCTCTCAGTAGGGCCTTGAAGGGAGGAAGAGAGCTAGCTTGGCGGATGTGGGGAGGGAGGGCATTCCACGCCAGGGGGATGATGTGGGCCGGGGGTCGACGGCGGGACAGGCGAGAACGAGGCACGGTGAGGAGATTAGGGGCCGAGGAGAGGAGGACGCGGGCTGGGCTGTAGAAGGAGAGAAGGGAGGTGAGGTAGGAGGGCGCGAGGTGATGGAGAGCCTTATTTACACCAATGCCCATCATCCCAGTCAGCTCTTCCATACATTTATCTCCCTTCTCGGGCCCGCTCTTCCTCCCCCTCCTCCATCCGCCACCCCCAACGACCTGGCTTCCTACTTCATTAATAAAATTAACTCCATCAGGTCTGAGCTCCCCAAAGTCACTCCTCCCCCTTCTCCAACCCCCCGGCTTTTAACCCTCTCCGCTACTCTCCCATCCTTCCCAGCAGTACCTTCAGATGAGATATCCTCCCCCGGTGCTTCGGACCCCATTCCCTCTCACTTTATGAAATCTCTCGCTTCTTCCCTCCTGCCCTCCTTAACGTCCATCTTCAACCACTCACTCTCCACTGATTCCTTCCCCTCTGCCTTCAAACATGCCACGTCTCCCCCATCCTAAAAATGTCCCTCTCTTGACCCCACCTCCCCTTCTAGTTATCGCCCTATCTCCCCGGTACCGTTCCTTTCCAAATTCCGAGAACGAGACCTCTACATGCGCTGCCTCGAATTCCTCAACGACAACTCTCTCCTCGACCCCCTCCAATCTGGCTTCCGTCCTCTACACTCCCCCGAAACTGCCCTCTCAAAGGTCACCAATGACCTCCTTCTTGCTAAATACAGCGGCTCCTATTCTATCCTAATCCTTCTAGACCTCTCAGCTGCCGTCGACACTGTGAATCACCCCTTTCTCCTGACCACGCTATCCAACCTTGGCTTCACAGACTCCGTCCGCTCCTGGTTCGCCTCTTATCACTCCGGCCGTTCATTCTCAGTCTCCTTTGCGGGCTCCTCCTTCCCCTCCCATCCCCTTACTGTAGGGGTTCCTCAAAGGTCAGTTCTTGGTCCCCTTCTGTTCTCTAGCTACTCCCTTGGTGAACTCATTCGCTCCCAGGGCTTCAACTATCATCTCTATGCCGATAACACCCAAATCTACATCTCTGCCCCTGCTCCTTCTCCCTCCCTTCAGCCTCATGTCTCCTCCTGACTTCAGAACATCTCCATCTGGATATTTACCCTTCATCTAAAACTCAATATACCCAAGATTAAACTCCTTATCTTCCCTCCCGAACCCTGTCCTGCCCCTGACTTTCCCATCACTGTAGAAGGCACTACCATCCTTCCCGTCTCACAAGCCCACAACGTTGGTGTCATCCTTGACTCCACTCTCTCACTCACCCCACACATCCAATCCGTCACCAAAACCTGCCGGTCTCACCTCCACAACATCGCCAAGATCCGCCCTTTACACTCCATTCAAACAGCTACCGCGCTGGTTCAGTCTCTCGTCTTATCCCGACTGGATTACTGCATCAGCCTCCTCTCTGATCTCCCATCCTCCTATATCTGCCCACTTCAGTCTATACTTCACGCTGCTGCCCGGATCATCTTTGTGAAGAAATGTTCTGGGCATGTTACTCCCCTCCTCAAAAATATCCAGTGGCTGCCTGTCAACCTATGCATCAAGCAAAACTCCTCACTCTCGGCTTCAAGGCTCTCCATCACCTCTCCCCTTCCTACCTCACCTCCCTTCTCTCCTTCTACAGCCCAGCCCCCACCTTCCACTCCTCTGCCTCTAACCTCCTCACTGGACCTTGTTCTCGCCTCTCCCGCCATCGGCCCCAGGCCCACGTCCTCCCCCTGGCCTGGAATGCCCTCCCTCCACACATCCGCCAAGCTAGTTCTCTTCCTCCCATCACAGCCCTACTGAGAGCTCACCTCCTCCAAGAGGCCTTCCCAGACTGAGCCCCCTTTTTCCTCTCCTCCCCATACCCCCGGCCCCGCCTCCTTCCCCTTCCCACAGCACCTGTATATATGTTTGTACAGATGTATTACTCTATTTATTTTACTTGTACACATTTATATTTATTTATTTTGTTAATGAAGTGCATTTAGCTTTAATTCTATTTATTTTGATGACTTTGTTCTGACGATTTTGACACCTGTCTACATGTTTTGTTTTGTTGTCTGTCTCCCCCTTCTAGACTGTGAGACCGTTGTTGGGAAGGGACCGTCTCTATATATTGTCAACTTCTACTACGCAAGCGCTTAGTACAGTGTTCTGCACACAGTAAGCGCTCAATAAATACGATTGAATGAATGAATGAATGAATGAACAAATACCATTATTATGAATATTGTGGGACAGGGACTGTGTCCAACTTGATGAGCTCGTACCAACCCCAGCGCTTAGAACAGTGCTTGACCCATAGTAAGCGCTTAACAGTGATGGAATACTGCAATTTATTCATTTGCAGATAGGAGGAAGAGATGGCTAAAATAGTCACGTATGGAAATGACAGTGTTCAAAAGGACAAACATGCCAAAATTTGG